>NC_080718.1:29688156-29700656 GCF_019097595.1 Hemibagrus wyckioides | reverse complement strand
TGTGATTTTCTGTGTGTGTGTATCTGTGTGTGTGTATGTATATGTGTGTGTGATTGTGATTTTGTGTGTGTGTATATGTGTGTGTGTGTGATTGTGATTTTCTGTGTGTGTATATGTATATGTGTGTGATTGTGTTTTTGTGTGTGTATATGTGTGTGCGTGATTGTGATTTTGTGTGTGTGTATATGTATATGTGTGTGTATGATTGTGTTTTTGTGTGTGTGTGTGTGTGTATATGTGTGTGTGTGATTGTGACTTTGTGTGTGTGTATATGTGTGTGTGTGTGATTGTGTTTTTGTGTGTGTGTGTGTGTATATGTGTGTGTGATTGTGATTTTGTGTGTGTGTATATGTGTGTGTGTGTGATTGTGATTTTGTGTGTGTGTGTGTATATGTGTGTGTGTGATTGTGATTTTGTGTGTGTGTATATGTGTGTGTGTGTGATTGTGTTTTTGTGTGTGTGTGTATGTGTGTGCGTGATTGTGATTTTGTGTGTGTGTATATGTGTGTGTGATTGTGATTTTGTGTGTGTGTGATTGTGATTTGTTGTGTGTGTATATGTATATGTATGTGATTGTGATTTTGTGTGTGTATGTGTGTGTACGTATGTGTGTGTGATTGTGATTTTGTGTGTGTATATGTATGTGTGTGTGTGTACGTATGTGTGTGTGATTGTGATTTTGTGTGTATATGTGTGTGTGATTGTGATTTTGTGTGTATGTATATGTGTGTGTGATTGTGATTTTGTGTGTGTGTGTGTGTGTGTACGTATGTGTGTGTGATTGTGATTTTGTGTGTGTATATGTATGTGTGTGTGTGTACGTATGTGTGTGTGATTGTGATTTTGTGTGTATATGTATGTGTGTGTGTGTGATTGTGATTTTGTGTGTGTATATGTGTGTGTGATTGTGTGTGTGTGTATATGTATGTGTGTGTGTGTATATGTGTGTGTGTGTGTATGTGTGTGTGATTTTGATTTTGCGCGTGTGTGTATATGTGTGTGTGTGTGATTGTGATTTTGTGTGTGTATATGTGTGTGTGTGTGTATATGTGTGATTGTGATTTTATGTGTATATGTGTGTGTGTGATTGTGTTTTGTGTGTGTGTGTATATGTGTGTGTGTGTGATTGTGTTTTTGTGTGTGTGTGTATATGTGTGTGTGGTTGTGATTTTCTGTGTGTGTGTATGTGTGTGTGTGTGTATGTATATGTGTGTGTGATTGTGATTTTGTGTGTGTGTATATGTGTGTGTGTGTGATTGTGATTTTCTGTGTGTATATGTATGTGTGTGTGATTGTGTTTTTGTGTGTGTATATGTGTGTGCGTGATTGTGATTTTGTGTGTGTGTATATGTATATGTGTGTGTGATTGTGTTTTTGTGTGTGTGTGTGTGTGTGTATATATGTGTGTGCGTGATTGTGATTTTGTGTGTGTGTATATGTGTGTGTGTGATTGTGATTTTGTGTGTGTGTATATGTGTGTGTGTGTGATTGTGTTTTTGTGTGTGTGTGTATGTGTGTGCGTGATTGTGATTTTGTGTGTGTATATGTGTGTGTGTGATTGTGATTTTGTGTGTGTGTATATGTGTGTGTGTGTGATTGTGTTTTTGTGTGTGTGTATATGTGTGTGTGTGATTGTGATTTTGTGTGTGTATATGTGTGTGTGTGATTGTGATTTTGTGTGTGTGTGTGTGTATATGTGTGTGTGTGATTGTGATTTTGTGTGTGTGTATATGTGTGTGTGTATATATATGTGTGTGTGATTGTGATTTTGTGTGTGTGTATATGTGTGTGTGTATATGTGTGTGTGTGATTGTGATTTTGTGTGTGTGTATATGTGTGTGTGTGTATATGTGTGTGTAATTGTGATTTTGTGTGTATGTGTGTGATTGTGAATTTGTGTGTGTGTATATATGTGTTTGTGTGATTGTGTGTGTGTGTGATTGTGTTTTTGTGTGTGTGTGTATATGTGTGTGTGGTTGTGATTTTCTGTGTGTGTGTGTGTGTATGTATGTGTGTGACTGTGATTTTCTGTGTGTGTATATGTATATGTGTGTGTGATTGTGTTTTTGTGTGTGTGTGTGTATGTGTTTGCATGATTGTGATTTTGTGTGTGTGTATATGTTTGTGTGATTGTGTGTGTGTGTATATGTATATGTGTGTGTATGATTGTGTTTTTGTGTGTGTGTGTGTGTGTGTATATGTGTGTGTGTGATTGTGATTTTGTGTGTGTGTATATGTGTGTGTGTGATTGTGATTTTGTGTGTGTATATGTGTATGTGTGATTGTTATTTTGTGTGTGTATATGTGTGTGATTGTGATTTTGTGTGTGTATATGTGTGTGATTGTGATTTTGTGTGTGTATATGTGTGTGTGATTGTGATTTTGTGTGTGTATATGTGTATGTGTGATTGTGATTTTGTGTGTGTATATGTGTGTGATTGTGATTTTGTGTGTGTATATGTGTATGTGTGATTGTGATTTTGTGTGTGTATATGTGTGTGTATGTGATTTGTGTGTGTATATGTGTGTGTGATTGTGATTTTGTGTGTGTATATGTGTGTGTGATTGTGATTTTGTTTGTGTATATGTGTGTGATTGTGATTTTGTGTGTGTATATGTGTATGTGTGATTGTGATTTTGTGTGTGTATATGTGTGTGATTGTGATTTTGTGTGTGTATATGTGTGTGATTGTGATTTTGTGTGTGTATATGTGTGTGTGATTGTGATTTTGTGTGTGTATATGTGTGTGATTGTGATTTTGTGTGTGTATATGTGTGTGATTGTGATTTTGTGTGTGTATATGTGTGTGTGATTGTGATTTTGTGTGTGTATATGTGTGTGATTGTGATTTTGTGTGTGTATATGTGTATGTGTGATTGTGATTTTGTGTGTGTATATGTGTGTGTGATTGTGATTTTGTGTGTGTATATGTGTGTGTGATTGTGATTTTGTGTGTGTATATGTGTGTGATTGTGATTTTGTGTGTGTATATGTGTGTGTGATTGTGATTTTGTGTGTGTATATGTGTGTGTATGTGATTTGTGTGTGTATATGTGTGTGTGATTGTGATTTTGTGTGTGTATATGTGTATGTGTGATTGTGATTTTGTGTGTGTATATGTGTGTGATTGTGATTTTGTGTGTGTATATGTGTATGTGTGATTGTGATTTTGTGTGTGTATATGTGTGTGTGATTGTGATTTTGTGTGTGTATATGTGTATGTGTGATTGTGATTTTGTGTGTGTATATGTGTGTGTGATTGTGATTTTGTGTGTGTATATGTGTGTGATTGTGATTTTGTGTGTGTATATGTGTATGTGTGATTGTGATTTTGTGTGTGTATATGTGTGTATGTGATTTGTGTGTGTATATGTGTGTGTGATTGTGATTTTGTGTGTGTATATGTGTGTGATTGTGATTTTGTGTGTGTATATGTGTGTGTGATTGTGATTTTGTGTGTGTATATGTGTATGTGTGATTGTGATTTTGTGTGTGTATATGTGTATGTGTGATTGTGATTTTGTGTGTGTATATGTGTGTGTGATTGTGATTTTGTGTGTGTATATGTGTGTGATTGTGATTTTGTGTGTGTATATGTGTGTGTGATTGTGATTTTGTGTGTGTATATGTGTATGTGTGATTGTGATTTTGTGTGTGTATATGTGTATGTGTGATTGTGATTTTGTGTGTGTATATGTCTGTGTATGTGATTTGTGTGTGTATATGTGTGTGTGATTGTGATTTTGTGTGTGTATATGTGTGTGTATGTGATTTGTGTGTGTATATGTGTGTGTGATTGTGATTTTGTGTGTGTATATGTGTGTGTATGTGATTTGTGTGTGTATATGTGTGTGTGATTGTGATTTTGTGTGTGTATATGTGTATGTGTGATTGTGATTTTGTGTGTGTATATGTGTGTGATTGTGATTTTGTGTGTGTATATGTGTATGTGTGATTGTGATTTTGTGTGTGTATATGTGTGTGTGATTGTGATTTTGTGTGTGTATATGTGTGTGATTGTGATTTTGTGTGTGTATATGTGTGTGTGATTGTGATTTTGTGTGTGTATATGTGTATGTGTGATTGTGATTTTGTGTGTGTATATGTGTGTGATTGTGATTTTGTGTGTGTATATGTGTATGTGTGATTGTGATTTTGTGTGTGTATATGTGTGTGTATGTGATTTGTGTGTGTATATGTGTGTGTGATTGTGATTTTGTGTGTGTATATGTGTGTGTGATTGTGATTTTGTTTGTGTATATGTGTGTGATTGTGATTTTGTGTGTGTATATGTGTATGTGTGATTGTGATTTTGTGTGTGTATATGTGTGTGATTGTGATTTTGTGTGTGTATATGTGTGTGATTGTGATTTTGTGTGTGTATATGTGTGTGTGATTGTGATTTTGTGTGTGTATATGTGTGTGATTGTGATTTTGTGTGTGTATATGTGTGTGATTGTGATTTTGTGTGTGTATATGTGTGTGTGATTGTGATTTTGTGTGTGTATATGTGTGTGTATGTGATTTGTGTGTGTATATGTGTGTGTGATTGTGATTTTGTGTGTGTATATGTGTGTGATTGTGATTTTGTGTGTGTATATGTGTATGTGTGATTGTGATTTTGTGTGTGTATATGTGTGTGTGATTGTGATTTTGTGTGTGTATATGTGTGTGATTGTGATTTTGTGTGTGTATATGTGTATGTGTGATTGTGATTTTGTGTGTGTATATGTGTGTGTGATTGTGATTTTGTGTGTGTATATGTGTGTGTATGTGATTTGTGTGTGTATATGTGTGTGTGATTGTGATTTTGTGTGTGTATATGTGTGTGTATGTGATTTGTGTGTGTATATGTGTGTGTGATTGTGATTTTGTGTGTGTATATGTGTGTATGTGATTTGTGTGTGTATATGTGTGTGTGATTGTGATTTTGTGTGTGTATATGTGTGTGATTGTGATTTTGTGTGTGTATATGTGTGTGTGATTGTGATTTTGTGTGTGTATATGTGTATGTGTGATTGTGATTTTGTGTGTGTATATGTGTGTGATTGTGATTTTGTGTGTGTATATGTGTGTGATTGTGATTTTGTGTGTGTATATGTGTGTGATTGTGATTTTGTGTGTGTATATGTGTGTGATTGTGATTTTGTGTGTGTATATGTGTGTGATTGTGATTTTGTGTGTGTATATGTGTGTGTGATTGTGATTTTGTGTGTGTATATGTGTGTGTATGTGATTTGTGTGTGTATATGTGTGTGTGATTGTGATTTTGTGTGTGTATATGTGTGTGTATGTGATTTGTGTGTGTATATGTGTGTGTGATTGTGATTTTGTGTGTGTATATGTGTGTGTATGTGATTTGTGTGTGTATATGTGTGTGTGATTGTGATTTTGTGTGTGTATATGTGTATGTGTGATTGTGATTTTGTGTGTATATGTGTGTGTGATTGTGAGTTTGTGTGTGTATATCTGTGTGTGATTGTGGGGCAGTGGTGGCTCAAGTGGTTAAGGCTCTGGGTCGTTGACCGGAAGGTCAGGGGTTCAAGCCCCAGCACCGCCAAGTTGCCACTGTTGGGCCCTTGAGCAAAGGCCCTTAACCCTTTCTGCTCCAGGGGCGCCGTATCATGGCTGACCCTGCGCTCTGACCCCAACCTCCAAGGATGGGATATGCGAAGAAAGAATTTCACTGTGCTGTAATGTATGTAATGTATATGTGACAAATAAAGGCTGTTTCATTTTGTGTGTGATTGTGATTTTGTGTGTGTATATGTGTGTGTGTATATGTATATATGTGTGTGTATGTGATTTGTGTGTGTATATGTGTGTGTGTGATTGTGATTTTGTGTGTGTATATGTGTGTGTGTATATGTATATATGTGTGTGTATGTGATTTGTGTGTGTGTGTGTGTGTGTGATTGTGTGTGTGTGTGATTGTGTGTGTGTATGAGCAGATTGACAGAATTGGAAAGAGGAAAGAGCCATTGATGGAGCGACGAGGTACACACAAAGAGAGGAAGGAAAAGAGGAGGAGAATGTGGGGGGGGGGCGTGTCTAACAGAGCGTGTGTGTGTGTGTGTGTGTGTGTGTGTGTGGAGAGATAGTGTGAGCATGAGTGAGTGAACGAAACACACAGAAGGACAGAATCACATGCTCTCCTCTCGCACGGCACACTGCTCTTCAGCTCTGATCTCATCGCTATAAAGAGAGAGAGAGAGAGAGAGAGAGAGAGAGTGTGTGTGTGTGTGTGTGTGTGTGTGTGTGTGTGGACACTGTTGGACTAATTACAGAACTGGAATTGTGGATTTAAGAGATTCATCAGTGAGGTAAATCTTTATCACTTTATCACACACACACAGTCACAACAATCACACACACATTCTCTTAATGTTGAAGAATTTGATAAGCACTATTTTATTTGTACACCTTTCCACCTGTGTGTGTGTGTGTGTGTGTGTGTGACACTAGTCAGTGGGCTCTCAGCAGAATTTGGCCCAAACTTACTCCTGCACTCTGACTTTATTTTCTTTTTTCACCCAAAACACTGAATCAGTCAAGGTCATGTGGCAAAATATTTTTACTGTGTGTGTGTGTGTGTGTGTGTGTGTGTGTGTGTAAAATAGTTGTATTCTATTAATATGTAAAATGAATGTTTATTGAATCTACTCATGTATCTACTCAAGTCTAGAGTATAGCTCTCTAAGTGTGTGTGTGTGTGTGTGTGTGTGTGTGTTGTGTTAATGTAGTAAATTAAATTTTTATATAACTAGTAGATGTTTTATTAATAATTCTATTACTCTGTTATATATGTCTGTTATTTAAGTGTAAAGGGGTTCATGGTTATTAAGTGTGTGTGTGTGTGTGTGTGTGTGTGTGTGTTATAGCATTATTATATTGTGTGTGAGACTGATGATGTCAGTGTTACATATGCTAGTGTCACACGTTGATTTCTGTGCCCACACACACACACACACACACACACACACATACATGATGGAGTTACACACAAGTAAACATAATAAACATACTAGACACTGAAACACACACACACACACACACTGTCTCTAAGGCTCTTGTACTTATACAGTATACAGTACGTACATAAGTTTTTTTTTCTCTAATTAGTTTTTATTTTAATAATGAACATGTAGTGAATTAACACTTCTTCTCTTGGCTTCTCTTCATGTGTGAGTCAGAAGTCAGAGGGACAGCATGAGCCTCAGGTCATTTACTGACTGTGTGACTCTCCGTCTCTTTCTTTCAATAAATACACACAGTGTACTCACACACACTCACTCACACATACACACACACACACACACACACTTGAGACACGTCTAAAACACGCATAAATACGACTATCGTTGAAGATACGTTGAAGTTTAGTTATGTCGTAGGTGTGGATCTGGGTGACACTGGACAGGAAATAATGTAAATGTAAATGTCCTTTCTACAACAGCAATCAAGAGCTCTTAAGGAACTAGTAGGACTGTGTGAACTAGTTGGTCAGTGTAGAACTTGTAGGTCAGTGGATACTAGTAGGTCAGTGTGAACTGGTAGTTCAGTGTGGAACTAGTTGGTCAGTGTTAACTAATAGGTCAGTATAGAACTAGTAGGTCAGTGTGAACTAGTAGATATATTCCCCCAAGGTGACATAAAAGTAGGTCCTTGACCCCAGATTTGTGGGGGTGGTGGAGCGATGTTCTCCTGAATGCCTGGATACTGAGTGACGAAGAACAATGATGATAGAGGAAGCTATAAAGGAGAACAACATTCTCCAGAAGGCTAGAAGGAACAGTGGCATCTTCTGTAAGGGAGAGTTGTTTGTTCGTAAAGGTACAAGCTAAACTGGACAGTGCAAGCCTCTGCAGAGCTTCAAGGTAGAGCAGTGTTCTTTGTGGAGCTTAAAAAGACACCATGCCGTCTGTGATGCTGTAAGTAGGCATGAAATTCTCTGCCAAGCTAGAAGAGATAGTGATGTTCTCCATAGAGCAAAAGGAAAGAACAATGTTCAAAGCTAGAAGGTACAGCGATGACCTCTGTGATGTCATAAGCAGTGGACAGTGTTCTCCATGAAGGTAGAAGTTTATACACCTGAGCAGCTGAGGGTTAAGGGCCTTTCTCAGGGGCCCAGCAGTGGTAGCTTAGCGATCCTGGGATTTAAACTCACAACCTTCTGATCAGTAGCCAAATGCCCTCCACAGTGACATTCTCTGTGAAGGTGACATTCTTCATGAAGCTAAAAGAGGTTGCAAGTCCTCTATAAAGCTGGAGTGGAGATCAGTGTTCTTTGCAAAGCTAGAAGAGACAATGACTTCATCATTAAAGTTAGAGGGACGTTGATGTCCTCTGTGAAGCTGGAATGGACATCAATGTTAATTGCTTAGCTAGAAGGGACAGTGACATCCTCTGTGAAGACACAAGGGACAGAGTTGCTCTCTATGAAGCTAGAAGAGACAATGACTTCATTTTTGATGTCCTCTGTGAAGCTGGAATAGAAGTAAATGTTAACTGCTCAGCTTGAAGGGACAGCAACATCCTCTGTGAAGACACAAGGGACAGTGTCACACTTCATGAATCTGGAAGAGACAATAATGACCTCCACAAATCTCAAATGGACAGTGACTTCCTCTGTGAAGTAGGGAGAGTGACATTCTCCATGAAGCTAGAAGTTATAGTGTGTCCTCCATGAAGCTGGAGGTGAGCTCTATGTTATTTGTGAAGCTAGAAGGGACAGCGACATCCTCCATGAAGGCACAATAGACAGAGTCGGTCACTGCGAAGCTGGTAGACACAACACACAGCTAGAAGGGACAGTGACTTCCTCCAGAAATCTATAAAGGGAAGCAACATCCTCTGTGAAGCTATAAGGGGAAGCAGGTTTCTCCGCAACGCTAGAAGGGAGAGAAACATCCTCCACAGAGCCAAGGAAGGGAGTGACCTCATCTACAGAGCTGGGAGGTGGAGGTGGAGCGAAGTCCAGTGTAGAGCTGAGAAGCTGAGGGACATCAACTAAAGCTTAGGAAATGCTGAGAAACTTTCTGAACCATGGTCTTTTTTAAAGTTTGAACCTCAGTTCTGAAATCTTATTAGTTTTAGTATTAAAAAAAACATTAAAAATGCATTCTATAATTCAATTCAATTCAATTCAATTTATTTTGTATAGCGCCTTTTACAATGAACATTGTCTCAAAGCAGCTTTACAAAAGAAGAGAAACGGAGAAAGGGGAGGGGAAAATGAAAATAAAAAATATAAAAATAAAAATAACTAAATTCCTAGAAATAAGAATAAATTATTAAATTAAATTATTAAACTATTTTATTTTATCCCTAATGAGAAGCCTGTGGCAACGGTGGCAAGGAAAAACTCCCTGGGATGGAAAGGAAGAAACCTTGAGAGGAACCAGGCTCAGAAGGGAACCCATCCTCATTTGGGTGACACTAAAGAGTAAATAATGTAACTGTAACTGATTAATGTCCTTTCTACAACAGAAATCAATGACCCATGAGGAACTATTAGGTCAGCGTAGTTTCTAAGGTCATTATAAACACTAGTTCTTTGCTGTCACAGGCTGACAGATGAAATGGCAGATCTGTGATGGTGTGAAAGTCCCCAAGTGGCTCTGTCCATGGCTGTCTCCTGGTCCACACAGATCCATCCACAGCATCAGTGGGCACCAACAAGTGACGAGACTCCGACCAGGGGTAGAGCAGTGGTCAGACTGGAAACTGGCAAACACTGGGAGCTCAGGAGTGGGGTGTATAGCTCCACAGAGAAAGACAGAGAGAGAATAATAATAATATACCTTAATAAAAAATATAACTTATTATATAGATTTCAAAAATATTATGCAATTATAAATTCATTACAATATGCAAAATATGGAAATTATTATGATAAATATCACCACAAGCCTTATTTAAAACCATTTTATTTTTATTTTATTCCAGAAAAAGGTTTCAAATATACAACAATTGCTTGTATTCAATTTAACTTATTTTTTTATTTAATAATCTAGCCAATACTTAGAACTAGTGAACTTTATTTTTGTCCTATTAAAAATAGACTGATAAATTTATTAAATCTCTAATGAAGTGTGTTGTGCGTAATTCTTTTTACTGATCAATAAATAATCAGTAAATACTTAATTAATAATAATCATAATAATAATTTTTAAAAAAATCAAATAAATGCAGATGTTCCAATTTAGCTTCCCACTAGTATTTCTGGACCCGCTAAAAACCATCTGCGCCACAAACTCATATCTGAATAATGAGAAATAAAATCTGGGCCTTTTATTCCGGTCACATTCCATCGCTGCTGAATTATTTCCAGTTCACGGTGGGAATGTTGAAGGTATGAAGTGACTCATAAGTTTGTTTCCATCCTATTGGTGGTTGTGTTTAATGTGTATGTGTAAAGTATGTGTCATTTTCTCCTCGGTTAAAGGAAACACCACACCACACACACACACACACACAGAGTGTGCTCTGATATGGGATTGTCTGTTATACTGCTATAATTATCATTATACGTACAATGTCCTTAGTGACCTATATATAGACGGCTTAAAAATAATGACTCATATTTTTCCGTTTCGCTCTTAAATTCGCTCTTAAATTAAGTACTTGTAAGTAATGATGAGTTTGTCAAAACGAGGTATTTATGATAAAACACACCAATGTATGTGGATGATGAAAGTGTGCACTAGTTTCCTCAGAGCCAGGTACAGAATGAATATTTACAATTTCATAAAAATGATTAATATGTCATGGGACACTCGAGCAACGCAGAACCAAAACAGAACCATATCCACAGTCTGAGGTTAGAGAAGGGAATTTAATACTTTAACCAGAGCTGATTTTATTATAAATCACCCCTCGTGTATTGTGCTTGTTACACGTTACATAGCTACATTTATTATGTGTAATAAGACCTTAGAGATCACTGATTATAACTCCACAATTCAGTCAAACTATATCTTTATAGTTTTTTTTTTAATTATAAAGTTAAGATTAAATATTAGGCAAAAGATAGAATAGTAGGCAAAAAGAATTGGATGTTAGTTTAGTAAAAATAAATAAATGAGCTTCTTTAAATTAAGCTTTAAATTAAGCTAACCACAGGTTATCATCACGAATCTAATCAACATGGTCTAATCAAGAGGTCGTGAAAGGTTATGGACCAGCATCTTGGCCTACACTGAGGCTCTTTTAGGTTTTAGAGAAACGCCAGAGATCAGTCATTTTATCCTGGACAGACAGACACAGAGAAATTCATGTGAGATAAGGTTCTACACTTTAATTTAGGAAGAAATTAATAATTAAATAAGCTTCTTTTACACCAGGTTGTAATCACGAATCTAATCAAAACTGTCCAATCAAGAGTATTTGGAAGCAAATACTAGTATCATCTTTTTGTTTTGTCTGAAATTTCACACAGAACACAGAAATTTCTATTCCAAGTTTGTCTTGTAGATTTTTGCATAACTGTACTGTTAAGTTGTAAAGCATGTCATCAACACAACAAGAAAGTCAACACTGTGTTTATGGATAAAATGTCCGAGTGTTTGGATATAAAGAGAGATTTTAACCATTTAACATAAACTGGTATCAGTCTTTAAATTAAGGTTTAAACCCTTTTGCCTCGGATGGTTCTGGAGGTGAAAGAGGTTGTAGCCTCAGTTGAAATAGTTTAGTGTAGTGTAGCTTGTTCACCACAACATCCACAAAAACCAGATCAAGTGATAAAAAGTCATTTTGAGTCATTTTGAAGTCATAAAGTGTGTACTTAGCATTAACTCTCCCCAAGTCTTGTGCTTCATTTCAACGTTCCAACAGATTTAAAACAGAAATCTGACCTGAGCAGTCGGTCATTTACTACTTTAACCAGTGCTCCTTGTATCTGCTGTTTAAAAGATCAGAATAAAGTAATATGTATTTAATGTTCTTGCTTTTTTCTTTTTTTTAAATAAAACTGTGTGATCTGAGGGGGGACCATGTGGTTGTCAGGGTAACACTGAAAAAAAAGCTGAGCTACCTTTCCCATCAGCCCCTGCACTTCTCATGGCTCTATCTACTCATTCTGTTTCATTCTGAATCAATGTTGAAATGTTCCTCTACCTCTGAATGAGTTGAGGTTCTGTATGAGGTTGAGGTTCTGAATGAGGTTTTAGTTTCTGTATAAGGTTGAGGTTCTGTATAAGGTTGAGGTTCTGTATGAGGTTGAGGTTCTGAATGAGGTTTTAGTTTCTGTATAAGGTTGAGGTTCTGTATGAGGTAGAGGTTCTGTATGAGGTTGAGGTTCTGTATAAGGTTGAGGTTCTGTATGAGGTTGAGGTTCTGAATGTGGTTTTAGTTTCTGTATGAGGTTGAGGTTCTGTATGAGGTTGAGGTTCTGAATGTGGTTGAGGTTCTGTATGAGGTTGAGGTTCTGTATGAGGTTGAGGTTCTGAATGAGGTTGAGGTTCTGTATGAGGTTGAGGTTCTGAATGAGGTTTTA
>NC_080718.1:29675656-29685656 GCF_019097595.1 Hemibagrus wyckioides | reverse complement strand
TCATGTGTAAGTCTGATGTGTGTAAGTCTGATGTTGTGTGTAAGTCTGATGTTGTGTGTAAGTCTGATGTCGTGTGTAAGTCTGATGTGTGTAAGTCTGATGTTGTGTGTAAGTCTGATGTTGTGTGTAAGTCTGATGTCGTGTGTAAGTCTGATGTGTGTAAGTCTGATGTCGTGTGTAAGTCTGATGTGTGTAAGTCTGATGTTGTGTGTAAGTCTGATGTGTGTAAGTCTGACATGTGTAAGTCTGATGTTGTGTGTAAGTCTGATGTGTGTAAGTCTGATGTGTGTAAGTCTGATGTTGTGTGTAAGTCTGATGTGTGTAAGTCTGATGTTGTGTGTAAGTCTGAGGTCGTGTGTAAGTCTGATGTGTGTAAGTCTGAGGTCGTGTGTAAGTCTGATGTCGTGTGTAAGTCTGAGGTCGTGTGTAAGTCTGATGTTGTGTGTAAGTCTGATGTCGTGTGTAAGTCTGAAGTCGTGCGTAAGTCTGATGTGTGTAAGTCTGATGTTGTGTGTAAGTCTGAGGTCGTGTGTAAGTCTGATGTCGTGTGTAAGTCTGATGTGTGTAAGTCTGATGTCGTGTGTAAGTCTGATGTCGTGTGTAAGTCTGATGTCGTGTGTAAGTCTGATGTGTGTAAGTCTGAGGTCGTGTGTAAGTCTGATGTTGTGTGTAAGTCTGATGTTGTGTGTAAGTCTGAGGTCGTGTGTAAGTCTGAGGTCGTGTGTAAGTCTGATGTTGTGTGTAAGTCTGATGTCGTGTGTAAGTCTGATGTTGTGTGTAAGTCTGAGGTCGTATGTAAGTCTGATGTCGTGTGTAAGTCTGAGGTCGTGTGTAAGTCTGATGTCGTGTGTAAGTCTGATGTGTGTAAGTCTGAGGTCGTGTGTAAGTCTGATGTTGTGTGTAAGTCTGATGTCGTATGTAAGTCTGATGTCGTGTGTAAGTCTGAGGTCGTGTGTAAGTCTGATGTTGTGTGTAAGTCTGAGGTTGTGTGTAAGTCTGATGTCGTGTGTAAGTCTGATGTGTGTAAGTCTGAGGTCGTGTGTAAGTCTGATGTGTGTAAGTCTGATGTCGTGTGTAAGTCTGATGTCGTGTGTAAGTCTGATGTTGTGTGTAAGTCTGATGTGTGTAAGTCTGATGTCGTGTGTAAGTCTGATGTCGTGTGTAAGTCTGATGTTGTGTGTAAGTCTGATGTGTGTAAGTCTGATGTTGTGTGTAAGTCTGATGTCGTTTGTAAGTCTGATGTTGTGTGTAAGCCTGATGTTGTGTGTAAGTCTGATGTTGTGTGTAAGTCTGATGTTGTGTGTAAGTCTGATGTCGTTTGTAAGTCTGATGTTGTGTGTAAGTCTGATGTCGTGTGTAAGTCTGATGTCATGTGTAAGTCTGAGGTTGTGTGTAAGTCTGATGTGTGTAAGTCTGATGTCGTGTGTAAGTCTGATGTCGTGTGTAAGTCTGAGGTCGTGTGTAAGTCTGATGTCGTGTGTAAGTCTGAGGTCGTGTGTTAGTCTGATGTTGTGTGTAAGTCTGATGTCGTGTGTAAGTCTGATGTTGTGTGTAAGTCTGAGGTCGTATGTAAGTCTGATGTCATGTGTAAGTCTGAGGTCGTGTGTAAGTCTGATGTGTGTAAGTCTGAGGTCGTGTGTAAGTCTGATGTCGTGTGTAAGTCTGAGGTCGTGTGTAAGTCTGATGTGTGTAAGTCTGAGGTCGTGTGTAAGTCTGATGTCGTGTGTAAGTCTGAGGTCGTGTGTAAGTCTGATGTGTGTAAGTCTGATGTTGTGTGTAAGTCTGATGTCGTGTGTAAGTCTGATGTCGTGTGTAAGTCTGATGTTGTGTGTAAGTCTGATGTCGTGTGTAAGTCTGATGTCGTGTGTAAGTCTGAGGTCGTGTGTAAGTCTGATGTGTGTAAGTCTGAGGTCGTGTGTAAGTCTGATGTCGTGTGTAAGTCTGAGGTCGTGTGTAAGTCTGAGGTCGTGTGTAAGTCTGAGGTCGTGTGTAAGTCTGATGTTGTGTGTAAGTCTGAGGTCGTGTGTAAATCTGATGTTGTGTGTAAGTCTGATGTCGTGTGTAAGTCTGATGTTGTGTGTAAGTCTGAGGTCGTATGTAAGTCTGATGTCGTGTGTAAGTCTGAGGTCGTGTGTAAGTCTGATGTCGTGTGTAAGTCTGATGTTGTGTGTAAGTCTGAGGTCGTGTGTAAGTCTGATGTCGTGTGTAAGTCTGAGGTCGTATGTAAGTCTGATGTCGTGTGTAAGTCTGAGGTCGTGTGTAAGTCTGATGTGTGTAAGTCTGAGGTCGTGTGTAAGTCTGATGTCGTGTGTAAGTCTGATGTTGTGTGTAAGTCTGATGTGTGTAAGTCTGATGTCGTGTGTAAGTCTGATGTCGTGTGTAAGTCTGATGTGTGTAAGTCTGATGTCGTGTGTAAGTCTGATGTGTGTAAGTCTGATGTTGTGTGTAAGTCTGATGTTGTGTGTAAGTCTGATGTCGTGTGTAAGTCTGATGTGTGTAAGTCTGATGTCGTGTGTAAGTCTGATGTGTGTAAGTCTGATGTTGTGTGTAAGTCTGATGTGTGTAAGTCTGACGTGTGTAAGTCTGATGTTGTGTGTAAGTCTGATGTGTGTAAGTCTGATGTGTGTAAGTCTGATGTTGTGTGTAAGTCTGATGTGTGTAAGTCTGATGTTGTGTGTAAGTCTGAGGTCGTGTGTAAGTCTGATGTGTGTAAGTCTGAGGTCGTGTGTAAGTCTGATGTCGTGTGTAAGTCTGAGGTCGTGTGTAAGTCTGATGTTGTGTGTAAGTCTGATGTCGTGTGTAAGTCTGAAGTCGTGCGTAAGTCTGATGTGTGTAAGTCTGATGTTGTGTGTAAGTCTGAGGTCGTGTGTAAGTCTGATGTCGTGTGTAAGTCTGATGTGTGTAAGTCTGATGTCGTGTGTAAGTCTGATGTCGTGTGTAAGTCTGATGTCGTGTGTAAGTCTGATGTGTGTAAGTCTGAGGTCGTGTGTAAGTCTGATGTTGTGTGTAAGTCTGAGGTCGTGTGTAAGTCTGAGGTCGTGTGTAAGTCTGATGTTGTGTGTAAGTCTGATGTCGTGTGTAAGTCTGATGTTGTGTGTAAGTCTGAGGTCGTGTGTAAGTCTGAGGTCGTGTGTAAGTCTGATGTCGTGTGTAAGTCTGAGGTCGTGTGTAAGTCTGATGTTGTGTGTAAGTCTGAGGTCGTATGTAAGTCTGATGTCGTGTGTAAGTCTGAGGTCGTGTGTAAGTCTGATGTCGTGTGTAAGTCTGATGTGTGTAAGTCTGAGGTCGTGTGTAAGTCTGATGTTGTGTGTAAGTCTGATGTCGTATGTAAGTCTGATGTCGTGTGTAAGTCTGAGGTCGTGTGTAAGTCTGATGTTGTGTGTAAGTCTGAGGTCGTGTGTAAGTCTGATGTCGTGTGTAAGTCTGATGTGTGTAAGTCTGAGGTCGTGTGTAAGTCTGATGTGTGTAAGTCTGATGTCGTGTGTAAGTCTGATGTCGTGTGTAAGTCTGATGTTGTGTGTAAGTCTGATGTGTGTAAGTCTGATGTCGTGTGTAAGTCTGATGTCGTGTGTAAGTCTGATGTTGTGTGTAAGTCTGATGTGTGTAAGTCTGATGTTGTGTGTAAGTCTGATGTCGTTTGTAAGTCTGATGTTGTGTGTAAGCCTGATGTTGTGTGTAAGTCTGATGTTGTGTGTAAGTCTGATGTTGTGTGTAAGTCTGATGTCGTTTGTAAGTCTGATGTTGTGTGTAAGTCTGATGTCGTGTGTAAGTCTGATGTCATGTGTAAGTCTGAGGTTGTGTGTAAGTCTGATGTGTGTAAGTCTGATGTCGTGTGTAAGTCTGATGTCGTGTGTAAGTCTGAGGTCGTGTGTAAGTCTGATGTCGTGTGTAAGTCTGAGGTCGTGTGTTAGTCTGATGTTGTGTGTAAGTCTGATGTCGTGTGTAAGTCTGATGTTGTGTGTAAGTCTGAGGTCGTATGTAAGTCTGATGTCATGTGTAAGTCTGAGGTCGTGTGTAAGTCTGATGTGTGTAAGTCTGAGGTCGTGTGTAAGTCTGATGTCGTGTGTAAGTCTGAGGTCGTGTGTAAGTCTGATGTGTGTAAGTCTGAGGTCGTGTGTAAGTCTGATGTCGTGTGTAAGTCTGAGGTCGTGTGTAAGTCTGATGTGTGTAAGTCTGATGTTGTGTGTAAGTCTGATGTCGTGTGTAAGTCTGATGTCGTGTGTAAGTCTGATGTTGTGTGTAAGTCTGATGTCGTGTGTAAGTCTGATGTCGTGTGTAAGTCTGAGGTCGTGTGTAAGTCTGATGTGTGTAAGTCTGAGGTCGTGTGTAAGTCTGATGTCGTGTGTAAGTCTGAGGTCGTGTGTAAGTCTGAGGTCGTGTGTAAGTCTGAGGTCGTGTGTAAGTCTGATGTTGTGTGTAAGTCTGATGTTGTGTGTAAGTCTGAGGTCGTGTGTAAATCTGATGTTGTGTGTAAGTCTGATGTCGTGTGTAAGTCTGATGTTGTGTGTAAGTCTGAGGTCGTATGTAAGTCTGATGTCGTGTGTAAGTCTGAGGTCGTGTGTAAGTCTGATGTCGTGTGTAAGTCTGATGTTGTGTGTAAGTCTGAGGTCGTGTGTAAGTCTGATGTCGTGTGTAAGTCTGAGGTCGTATGTAAGTCTGATGTCGTGTGTAAGTCTGAGGTCGTGTGTAAGTCTGATGTGTGTAAGTCTGAGGTCGTGTGTAAGTCTGATGTCGTGTGTAAGTCTGATGTTGTGTGTAAGTCTGATGTGTGTAAGTCTGATGTCGTGTGTAAGTCTGATGTCGTGTGTAAGTCTGATGTGTGTAAGTCTGAGGTCGTGTGTAAGTCTGTTGTGTGTAAGTCTGATGTTGTGTGTAAGTCTGATGTGTGTAAGTCTGAGGTCGTGTGTAAGTCTGAGGTCGTAAGTCTGATGTCGTGTGTAAGTCTGATGTTGTGTGTAAGTCTGATGTGTGTAAGTCTGAGGTCGTGTGTAAGTCTGATGTGTGTAAGTCTGAGGTCGTGTGTAAGTCTGATGTCGTGTGTAAGTCTGATGTTGTGTGTAAGTCTGATGTGTGTAAGTCTGAGGTCGTGTGTAAGTCTGAGGTCGTAAGTCTGATGTCGTGTGTAAGTCTGATGTTGTGTGTAAGTCTGATGTGTGTAAGTCTGATGTCATGTGTAAGTCTGATGTTGTGTGTAAGTCTGATGTGTGTAAGTCTGATGTGTGTAAGTCTGATGTCGTGTGTAAATCTGATGTCGTGTGTAAGTCTGATGTGTGTAAGTCTGAGGTCGTGTGTAAGTCTGATGTGTGTAAGTCTGATGTTGTGTGTAAGTCTGATGTTGTGTGTAAGTCTGATGTGTGTAAGTCTGATGTTGTGTGTAAGTCTGATGTCGTTTGTAAGTCTGATGTTGTGTGTAAGTCTGATGTTGTGTGTAAGCCTGATGTTGTGTGTAAGTCTGATGTTGTGTGTAAGTCTGATGTTGTGTGTAAGTCTGATGTCGTTTGTAAGTCTGATGTTGTGTGTAAGTCTGATGTCGTGTGTAAGTCTGATGTCATGTGTAAGTCTGATGTCATGTGTAAGTCTGAGGTCGTATGTAAGTCTGATGTTGTGTGTAAGTCTGAGGTCGTATGTAAGTCTGATGTCGTGTGTAAGTCTGAAGTCGTGTGTAAGTCTGATGTGTGTAAGTCTGAGGTCGTGTGTAAGTCTGATGTGTGTAAGTCTGAGGTCGTGTGTAAGTCTGATGTCGTGTGTAAGTCTGATGTTGTGTGTAAGTCTGATGTGTGTAAGTCTGAGGTCGTGTGTAAGTCTGATGTCGTGTGTAAGTCTGATGTTGTGTGTAAGTCTGATGTGTGTAAGTCTGAGGTCGTGTGTAAGTCTGATGTGTGTAAGTCTGATGTCGTGTGTAAGTCTGATGTTGTGTGTAAGTCTGATGTGTGTAAGTCTGAGGTCGTGTGTAAGTCTGATGTGTGTAAGTCTGATGTTGTGTGTAAGTCTGATGTTGTGTGTAAGTCTGATGTCGTGTGTAAGTCTGAGGTCGTGTGTAAGTATGATGTCGTGTGTAAGTCTGATGTGTGTAAGTCTGATGTTGTGTGTAAGTCTGATGTGTGTTAGTCTGAGGTCGTGTGTAAGTCTGAGGTCGTGTGTAAGTCTGATGTCGTGTGTAAGTCTGATGTTGTGTGTAAGTCTGAGGTCGTATGTAAGTCTGATGTCGTGTGTAAGTCTGAGGTCGTGTGTAAGTCTGATGTCGTGTGTAAGTCTGAGGTCGTAAGTCTGATGTCGTGTGTAAGTCTGATGTTGTGTGTAAGTCTGATGTGTGTAAGTCTGATGTCGTGTGTAAGTCTGATGTCGTGTGTAAGTCTGATGTGTGTAAGTCTGAGGTCGTGTGTAAGTCTGATGTGTGTAAGTCTGATGTCGTGTGTAAGTCTGATGTCGTGTGTAAGTCTGATGTGTGTAAGTCTGATGTTGTGTGTAAGTCTGATGTGTGTAAGTCTGATGTTGTGTGTAAGTCTGATGTGTGTAAGTCTGATGTCGTGTGTAAGTCTGATGTCGTGTGTAAGTCTGATGTTGTGTGTAAGTCTGATGTTGTGTGTAAGTCTGATGTGTGTAAGTCTGATGTTGTGTGTAAGTCTGATGTCGTTTGTAAGTCTGATGTTGTGTGTAAGTCTGATGTTGTGTGTAAGCCTGATGTGTGTTAGTCTGAGGTCGTGTGTAAGTCTGAGGTCGTGTGTAAGTCTGATGTCGTGTGTAAGTCTGAAGTTGTGTGTAAGTCTGAGGTCGTAAGTCTGAGGTCGTGTGTAAGTCTGAGGTCGTGTGTAAGTCTGAGGTCGTAAGTCTGAGGTCGTGTGTAAGTCTGAGGTCGTGTGTAAGTCTGAGGTCGTAAGTCTGAGGTCGTGTGTAAGTCTGAGGTCGTAAGTCTGATGTCGTGTGTAAGTCTGATGTTGTGTGTAAGTCTGATGTGTGTAAGTCTGATGTCGTGTGTAAGTCTGATGTCGTGTGTAAGTCTGATGTGTGTAAGTCTGATGTCGTGTGTAAGTCTGAGGTCGTGTGTAAGTCTGATGTCGTGTGTAAGTCTGATGTGTGTAAGTCTGAGGTCGTGTGTAAGTCTGATGTTGTGTGTAAGTCTGAGGTCGTATGTAAGTCTGATGTCGTGTGTAAGTCTGAGGTCGTGTGTAAGTCTGATGTGTGTAAGTCTGAGGTCGTGTGTAAGTCTGATGTTGTGTGTAAGTCTGAGGTCGTGTGTAAGTCTGATGTCGTGTGTAAGTCTGATGTTGTGTGTAAGTCTGATGTGTGTAAGTCTGATGTCGTGTGTAAGTCTGATGTTGTGTGTAAGTCTGATGTGTGTAAGTCTGAGGTCGTGTGTAAGTCTGATGTGTGTAAGTCTGATGTCGTGTGTAAGTCTGATGTGTGTAAGTCTGATGTGTGTAAGTCTGAGGTCGTGTGTAAGTCTGATGTGTGTAAGTCTGATGTTGTGTGTAAGTCTGATGTTGTGTGTAAGTCTGATGTCGTGTGTAAGTATGATGTTGTGTGTAAGTCTGAGGTCGTGTTTAAGTATGATGTCGTGTGTAAGTCTGAGGTCGTGTGTAAGTCTGATGTTGTGTGTAAGTCTGATGTGTGTAAGTCTGAGGTCGTGTGTAAGTCTGAGGTCGTAAGTCTGATGTCGTGTGTAAGTCTGATGTTGTGTGTAAGTCTGATGTGTGTAAGTCTGATGTCGTGTGTAAGTCTGATGTCGTGTGTAAGTCTGATGTGTGTAAGTCTGATGTCGCGTGTAAGTCTGATGTCGTGTGTAAGTCTGATGTGTGTAAGTCTGAGGTCGTGTGTAAGTCTGATGTGTGTAAGTCTGATGTCGTGTGTAAGTCTGATGTCGTGTGTAAGTCTGATGTTGTGTGTAAGTCTGATGTTGTGTGTAAGTCTGATGTGTGTAAGTCTGATGTTGTGTGTAAGTCTGATGTCGTTTGTAAGTCTGATGTTGTGTGTAAGTCTGATGTTGTGTGTAAGCCTGATGTTGTGTGTAAGTCTGATGTTGTGTGTAAGTCTGATGTTGTGTGTAAGTCTGATGTCGTTTGTAAGTCTGATGTTGTGTGTAAGTCTGATGTTGTGTGTAAGTCTGATGTCGTGTGTAAGTCTGATGAATGTGTGTAAGTCTGATGTGTGTAAGTCTGAGGTCGTGTGTAAGTCTGATGTGTGTAAGTCTGATGTCGTGTGTAAGTCTGATGTGTGTAAGTCTGATGTCGTGTGTAAGTCTGATGTCGTGTGTAAGTCTGATGTGTGTAAGTCTGATGTTGTGTGTAAGTCTGATGTCGTGTGTAAGTCTGATGAATGTGTAAGTCTGATGTCGTGTGTAAGTCTGAGGTCGTGTGTAAGTCTGATGTGTGTAAGTCTGATGTCGTGTGTAAGTCTGAGGTCGTGTGTAAGTCTGATGTGTGTAAGTCTGATGTCGTGTGTAAGTCTGATGTCGTGTGTAAGTCTGATGTCGTGTGTAAGTCTGATGTTGTGTGTAAGTCTGATGTTGTGTGTAAGTCTGATGTGTGTACGTCTGATGTCGTTTGTAAGTCTGATGAATGTGTGTAAGTCTGATGTGTGTAAGTCTGAGGTCGTGTGTAAGTCTGATGTGTGTAAGTCTGATGTCGTGTGTAAGTCTGATGAATGTGTGTAAGTCTGATGTGTGTAAGTCTGAGGTCGTGTGTAAGTCTGATGTGTGTAAGTCTGATGTCGTGTGTAAGTCTGATGAATGTGTGTAAGTCTGATGTGTGTAAGTCTTAGGTCGTGTGTAAGTCTGATGTGTGTAAGTCTGATGTCGTGTGTAAGTCTGATGTGTGTAAGTCTGATGTCGTGTGTAAGTCTGATGTCGTGTGTAAGTCTGATGTTGTGTGTAAGTCTGATGTTGTGTGTAAGTCTGATGTCGTGTGTAAGTCTGATGAATGTGTAAGTCTGATGTCGTGTGTAAGTCTGATGTCGTGTGTAAGTCTGATGTGTGTAAGTCTGATGTCGTGTGTAAGTCTGATGTGTGTAAGTCTGATGTCGTGTGTAAGTCTGATGTGTGTAAGTCTGATGTCGTGTGTAAGTCTGATGTCGTGTGTAAGTCTGATGTTGTGTGTAAGTCTGATGTTGTGTGTAAGTCTGATGTGTGTAAGTCTGATGTTGTGTGTAAGTCTGATGTCGTTTGTAAGTCTGATGTTGTGTGTAAGTCTGATGTTGTGTGTAAGCCTGATGTTGTGTGTAAGTCTGATGTTGTGTGTAAGTCTGATGTTGTGTGTAAGTCTGATGTCGTTTGTAAGTCTGATGTTGTGTGTAAGTCTGATGTTGTGTGTAAGTCTGATGTCGTGTGTAAGTCTGATGAATGTGTAAGTCTGATGTCGTGTGTAAGTCTGATGTTGTGTGTAAGTCTGATGTGTGTAAGTCTGATGTCGTGTGTAAGTCTGATGTGTGTAAGTCTGAGGTCGTGTGTAAGTCTGATGTGTGTAAGTCTGATGTCGTGTGTAAGTCTGATGTCGTGTGTAAGTCTGATGTTGTGTGTAAGTCTGATGTTGTGTGTAAGTCTGATGTGTGTAAGTCTGATGTTGTGTGTAAGTCTGATGTCGTTTGTAAGTCTGATGTTGTGTGTAAGTCTGATGTTGTGTGTAAGCCTGATGTTGTGTGTAAGTCTGATGTTGTGTGTAAGTCTGATGTTGTGTGTAAGTCTGATGTCGTTTGTAAGTCTGATGTTGTGTGTAAGTCTGATGTTGTGTGTAAGTCTGATGTCGTGTGTAAGTCTGATGAATGTGTGTAAGTCTGATGTGTGTAAGTCTGATGTGTGTAAGTCTGATGTCGTGTGTAAGTCTGATGTGTGTAAGTCTGATGTCGTGTGTAAGTCTGATGTGTGTAAGTCTGATGTCGTGTGTAAGTCTGATGTGTGTAAGTCTGATGTTGTGTGTAAGTCTGATGTCGTGTGTAAGTCTGATGTGTGTAAGTCTGAGGTCATGTGTAAGTCTGATGTGTGTAAGTCTGATGTCGTGTGTAAGTCTGA
>NC_080718.1:29670656-29673156 GCF_019097595.1 Hemibagrus wyckioides | reverse complement strand
TGTGTGTGTGTGTGTGTAAGGAGTCTCCAGTGTCAGTGTGTGTATGTATGTGTGTGTGTGTGTGTGTGTGTGTGTAAGGAGTCTCCAGTGTCAGTGTGTGTATGTGTGTGTGTGTGTGTGTGTGTAAGGAGTCTCCAGTGTCAGTGTGTGTGTGTGTGTGTATGTGTGTGTGTATGATGTGTGTAAGGATTCTCCAGTGTCAGTGTGTGTGTGTGTGTGTGTGTGTATCAGTCAGAGGTGAAGCTGGAACTTGAAGTTCTCCACATCTTCAGGACAGAGGAGTTTACAGTTCTTTGCTGTTTCTATGGCAACATGACAAGCTGAGATTTTTCTCTTATTAACCTGAAGAGAGAGAATAAAGACACTTCAGGAAGTCACCTGGACAGTAAATGTAACTATAAACGGACAAAAAGTGTCATTGTTTAATAAACAATAAATTGTTGTTAATTTGCTGACACTCAGGAGAACTCGTCAGAGATATTGAGGACTGCCATCATGGTCTGTGTGTGTGTTGAGTATGATTTTTTGTCACACACACACACACACACACACGTCCTCTCCGACACATTTATTAGGATGACGTGTTCAGTTATATCATCTTCTGTTCTCATTGGAAGCTGCTGATGTCTTCTGTAATAAAAGACACATTCAGGACTCACACGCTAGGTTTACCGTGGCCTGACGCTAACTCCCCTGAGGACAGAGCATTAGCGCTGTCTATGAGGAGTTGTGTGTGTGTGTGTGTGTGTGTGTGAGTGTGAGTGTGACATGTGGAGACCATCACGTAGGCCTCAGCTTCACGGTCAGAAGATAGAGAATGCAGCAATTCATTCAGATCACAGTGACGGAAACGTACTGAGGGAACGCTGGAGGTCCTGAAGGTCACTTATATCACACTCTTCTCTTCATGTGTGTGTGTGTGTGTGAGTGTGAGTGTGTGTGTGTGTGTGTGTGTGTGTGTGTGTTTTAAAAAGTCCTTATTCACTATATTGCCAAAAGTATTCTCTCACCCATCCAAATAATCAGAATCAGGTGTTCCAATCACTTCCATGGCCACAGGTGTATAAAATCAAGCACCTAGGCATGCAGACTGTTTTTACAAACATTTGTGAAAGAATGGGTGGCTCTCAGGAGCTCAGTGAATTCCAGCGTGGAACTGTGATAGGATGCCACCTGTGTAACAAATCCAGTCGTGAAATTTCCTCGCTCCTAAATATTCCACAGTCAACTGTCAGCTGTATTATAAGAACGTGGAAGTGTTTGGGAACGACAGCGACTCAGCCACGAAGTGGTAGGCCACGTAAACTGACGGAGCGGGGTCAGCGGATGCTGAGGCGCATAGTGCGAAGAGGTCGCCAACTTTCTGCAGAGTCCATCGCTACAGACCTCCAAACTTCATGTGGCCTTCAGATGAGCTCAAGAACAGTGCGCAGAGAGCTTCATGGAATGGGTTTCCATGGCCGAGCAGCTGCATCCAAGCCATACATCACCAAGTGCAATGCAAAGCGTCGGATGCAGTGGTGTAAAGCACGCCGCCACTGGACTCTAGAGCAGTGGAGACGCGTTCTCTGGAGTGACCAATCGCGCTTCTCCATCTGGCAATCTGATGGACGAGTCTGGGTTTGGCGGTTGCCAGGAGAACGGTACTTGTCTGACTGCATTGTGCCAAGTGTAAAGTTTGGTGGAGGGGGATTATGGTGTGGGGTTGTTTTTCAGGAGCTGGGCTTGGCCCCTTAGTTCCAGTGAAAGGAACTCTGAATGCTTCAGCATACCAAGACATTTTGGACAATTCCATGCTCCCAACTTTGTGGGAACAGTTTGGAGCTGGCCCCTTCCTCTTCCAACATGACTGTGCACCAGTGACCAAAGCAAGGTCCATAAAGACATGGATGAGTGAGGTTGGTGTGGAGGAACTTGACTGGCCTGCACAGAGTCCTGACCTCAACCCCATAGAACACCTTTGGGATGAATTAGAGTGGAGACTGAGAGCCAGGCCTTCTCGTCCAACATCAGTGTGTGACCTCACAAATGTGCTTCTGGAAGAATGGTCAAAAATTCCCATAAACACACTCCTAAACCTTGTGGACAGCCTTCCCAGAAGAGTTGAAGCTGTTATAGCTGCAAAGGGTGGACCGACGTCATATTGAACCCTATGGATTAGGAATGGGATGTCACTTAAGTTCATATGCGAGTCAAGGCAGGTGAGAGAATACTTTTGGCAATATAGTGTATATCAGACCAGCTCTTCTGAAGTTGATTATTTTCCCCTAACAGCACGTCCCTGAAACTTTTATTCCTCTCACAGCATTTAATCAACATCACATAGATTTAATCTGTTTATAGATACACAGCACTGACACACACACACACACACACTGATAAACAGCACTGACACACACACAATGATAAACAGCACTGACACACACACAATGATAAACATCACTGACACACACACAATGATAAACAGCACTGACACACACACACACACTGATAAACAGCA
>NC_080718.1:29650656-29660656 GCF_019097595.1 Hemibagrus wyckioides | reverse complement strand
GATGATCCGATGGACCTGATTCACACTCAGTGAGCTCAAAGGCCTGAAGGTCATGGGGTCGTTCACGCTGGGGAAAGCGGCGCCGCTGGAGCTGCTGTTAGACGCCTGCATCGCTGCCTTCGGTGAGTTTATTATATCTGAGTCCTGCGCTCTGATTGGTCAGAAGGTGATGATTCATTCTCTAGAACAGCAGCTCTGACTGAAGCACAGGTTTATATATAATTAAAGTACTCACTCTGATACCTTATTGTTTCCTTAGCAGCAGAGACTCTTCAGTGTGTGTGTGTGTGTGTGTCTGTGTGTGTGTGTGTGTCTGTGTGTGTGTGTGTGTGTCTGTGTGTGTGTGTGTGTGTGTGTCTGTGTGTGTGTGTGTGTCTGTGTGTGTGTGAGTGTGTGTGTGTCTGTGTGTGTGTGTGTGTGTGTGTCTGTGTGTGTGTGTGTGTGTGTGTGTGTGTCTGTGTGTGTGTGTGTGTGTCTGTGTGTGTGTGAGTGTGTGTGTGTCTGTGTGTGTGTCTGTGTGTGTGTGTGTGTGTCTGTGTGTGTGTGAGTGTGTGTGTGTGAGTGTGTGTGTGTGTCTGTGTGTGTGTGTGTGTGTCTGTGTGTGTGTGAGTGTGTGTGTGTCTGTGTGTGTGTGTGTGTCTGTGTGTGTGTGTGTGTGTGTCTGTGTGTGTGTGAGTGTGTGTGTGTCTGTGTGTGTGTGTGTGTCTGTGTGTGTGTGTGTGTCTGTGTGTGTGTGTGTGTGTGTGTCTGTGTGTGTGTGTGTGTGTCTGTGTGTGTGTCTGTGTGTGTGTGTGTCTGTGTGTGTGTGTGTGTCTGTGTGTGTGTCTGTGTGTGTGTGTGTGTCTGTGTGTGTGTCTGTGTGTGTCTGTGTGTGTGTCTGTGTGTGTGTCTCTGTGTGTGTCTGTGTGTGTGTGTGTCTGTGTGTGTGTGTGTGTCTGTGTGTGTCTGTGTGTGTGTGTCTGTGTGTGTGTGTCTGTGTGTGTGTCTGTGTGTGTGTGTGTGTCTGTGTGTGTGTGTCTGTGTGTGTGTGTCTGTGTCTGTGTGTGTGTGAAGGTGGAACTGCCAGATCTTCAGGACAGAGGAGTTTACACTGCTGTGTGTTTCTCAGTAACATGAACAGCTGAGATTATTCTCTTATTAACCTGAAGAGAGAGAAAATAAAGAGAGACTGCTGAGAGGATGAGTGTTCATAGCTGATAGAGAGAGAGAGAATAAAGAGAGACTGCTGAGGGGATGAGTGTTTATAGCTGAAAGAGAGAGAGAGAATAAAGAGAGACTGCTGAGGGGACGAGTGTTTATAGCTGATAGAGAGAGAGAGTAAAGAGAGACTGCTGAGGGGATGAGTGTTCATAGCTGATAGAGAGAGAGAATAAAGAGAGACTGCTGAGGGGACGAGTGTTTATAGCTGATAGAGAGAGAGAGTAAAGAGAGACTTCTGAGGGGACGAGTGTTTATAGCTGAAGTGAGAGAATAAAGAGAGACTGCTGAGGGGACGAGTGTTCATAGGTGAAAAGAGAGAGAGAGAATAAAGAGAGACTGCTGAGGGGACAAGTGTTTATAGCTGAAGAGAGAGAGAATAAAGAGAGACTGCTGAGGGAATGAGTGTTTATAGCTGAAGAGAGAATAAAGAGAGACTGCTGAGGTGATGAGTGTTTATAACTGAAGACAGAATAAAGAGAGACTGCTGAGGGGACGAGTGTTTATAGATGAAGAGAGAGAATCAAGAGAGACCACTGAGGGGGATGAGTGTTTATAGCTGATAGAGAGAGAGAATAAAGAGAGACTTCTGAGGGGACGAGTGTTTATAGCTGAAGTGAGAGAATAAAGAGAGACTGCTGAGGGGACGAGTGTTTATAGATGAAGAGAGAGAGAATAAAGAGAGACTGCTGAGGGGATGAGTGTTTATAGCTGATAGAGAGAGAGAGAATAAAGAGAGACTGCTGAGGGGACGAGTGTTTATAGCTGATAGAGAGAGAGAGTAAAGAGAGACTGCTGAGGGGATGAGTGTTCATAGCTGATAGAGAGAGAGAATAAAGAGAGACTGCTGAGGCGACAAGTGTTTATAGCTGATAGAGAGAGAGAGTAAAGAGAGACTTCTGAGGGGACGAGTGTTTATAGCTGAAGTGAGAGAATAAAGAGAGACTGCTGAGGCGACAAGTGTTTATAGCTGATAGAGAGAGAGAATAAAGAGAGACTGCTGAGGGGATGAGTGTTTATAGCTGATAGAGAGAGAGAGAATAAGGAGAGACTGCTGAGGGGACGAGTGTTTATAGCTGATAGAGAGAGAGAGTAAAGAGAGACTGCTGAGGGGATGAGTGTTCATAGCTGATAGAGAGAGAGAATAAAGAGAGACTGCTGAGGGGATGAGTGTTTATAGCTGAAAGAGAGAGAGAGAATAAAGAGAGACTGCTGAGGGGACGAGTGTTTATAGCTGAAGTGAGAGAATAAAGAGAGACTGCTGAGGCGACAAGTGTTTATAGCTGATAGAGAGAGAGAATAAAGAGAGACTGCTGAGGGGATGAGTGTTTATAGCTGAAAGAGAGAGAGAGAATAAAGAGAGACTGCTGAGGGGACGAGTGTTTATAGCTGATAGAGAGAGAGAGTAAAGAGAGACTGCTGAGGGGATGAGTGTTCATAGCTGATAGAGAGAGAGAATAAAGAGAGACTGCTGAGGGGACGAGTGTTTATAGCTGAAAGAGAGAGAGAGAATAAAGAGAGACTGCTCAGGGGACGAGTGTTTATAGCTGAAGTGAGAGAATAAAGAGAGACTGCTGAGGCGACAAGTGTTTATAGCTGATAGAGAGAGAGAATAAAGAGAGACTGCTGAGGGGATGAGTGTTTATAGCTGAAAGAGAGAGAGAATAAAGAGAGACTGCTGAGGGGATGAGTGTTCATAGCTGATAGAGAGAGAGAGAATAAAGAGAGACTGCTGAGGGGATGAGTGTTTATAGCTGAAAGAGAGAGAGAGAATAAAGAGAGACTGCTGAGGGGACGAGTGTTTATAGCTGAAGTGAGAGAATAAAGAGAGACTGCTGAGGCGACAAGTGTTTATAGCTGATAGAGAGAGAGAATAAAGAGAGACTGCTGAGGGGATGAGTGTTTATAGCTGAAAGAGAGAGAGAGAATAAAGAGAGACTGCTGAGGGGACGAGTGTTTATAGCTGATAGAGAGAGAGAGTAAAGAGAGACTGCTGAGGGGATGAGTGTTCATAGCTGATAGAGAGAGAGAATAAAGAGAGACTGCTGAGGGGACGAGTGTTTATAGCTGATAGAGAGAGAGAGTAAAGAGAGACTTCTGAGGGGACGAGTGTTTATAGCTGAAGTGAGAGAATAAAGAGAGACTGCTGAGGGGACGAGTGTTCATAGGTGAAAAGAGAGAGAGAGAATAAAGAGAGACTGCTGAGGGGACAAGTGTTTATAGCTGAAGAGAGAGAGAATAAAGAGAGACTGCTGAGGGAATGAGTGTTTATAGCTGAAGAGAGAGAGAATAATGAGAGACTGCTGAGGGGATGAGTGTTTATAGCTGAAGAGAGAATAAAGAGAGACTGCTGAGGTGATGAGTGTTTATAACTGAAGACAGAATAAAGAGAGACTGCTGAGGGGACGAGTGTTTATAGATGAAGAGAGAGAATCAAGAGAGACCACTGAGGGGGATGAGTGTTTATAGCTGATAGAGAGAGAGAATAAAGAGAGACTTCTGAGGGGACGAGTGTTTATAGCTGAAGTGAGAGAATAAAGAGAGACTGCTGAGGGGACGAGTGTTTATAGATGAAGAGAGAGAGAATAAAGAGAGACTGCTGAGGGGATGAGTGTTTATAGCTGATAGAGAGAGAGAGAATAAAGAGAGACTGCTGAGGGGACGAGTGTTTATAGCTGATAGAGAGAGAGAGTAAAGAGAGACTGCTGAGGGGATGAGTGTTCATAGCTGATAGAGAGAGAGAATAAAGAGAGACTGCTGAGGCGACAAGTGTTTATAGCTGATAGAGAGAGAGAGTAAAGAGAGACTTCTGAGGGGACGAGTGTTTATAGCTGAAGTGAGAGAATAAAGAGAGACTGCTGAGGCGACAAGTGTTTATAGCTGATAGAGAGAGAGAATAAAGAGAGACTGCTGAGGGGATGAGTGTTTATAGCTGATAGAGAGAGAGAGAATAAGGAGAGACTGCTGAGGGGACGAGTGTTTATAGCTGATAGAGAGAGAGAGTAAAGAGAGACTGCTGAGGGGATGAGTGTTCATAGCTGATAGAGAGAGAGAATAAAGAGAGACTGCTGAGGGGACGAGTGTTTATAGCTGATAGAGAGAGAGAGTAAAGAGAGACTGCTGAGGGGATGAGTGTTTATAGATGAAGAGAGAGAATAAAGAGAGACCACTGAGGGGGATGAGTGTTTATAGCTGATAGAGAGAGAGAATAAAGAGAGACTGCTGAGGGGACGAGTGTTTATAGCTGAAGAGAGAGAGAATAAAGAGAGACTGCTGAGGGGACAAGTGTTTATAGCTGAAGAGAGAGAGAATAAAGAGAGACTGCTGAGGGGATGAGTGTTTATAGATGAAGAGAGAGAATCAAGAGAGACCACTGAGGGGGATGAGTGTTTATAGCTGATAGAGAGAGAGAATAAAGAGAGACTGCTGAGGGGACGAGTGTTTATAGCTGAAGAGAGAGAGAATAAAGAGAGACTGCTGAGGGGACGAGTGTTTATAGCTGATAGAGAGAGAGAGAGTAAAGACAGACTGCTGAGGGGATGAGTGTTTATAGCTGATAGAGAGAGAGAGAATAAAGAGAGACTGCTGAGGGGACGAGTGTTTATAGCTGAAAAGAGAGAGAGAGAATAAAGAGAGACTGCTGAGGGAACGAGTGTTTATAGCTGAAGAGAGAGAATAAAGAGAGACTGCTGAAGGATGTGTTTTTAGCTGAAGAGAGAGAGAATAAAGAGAGACTGCTGAGGGAACGAGTGTTTATAGCTGAAGAGAGAGAATAAAGAGAGACTGCTGAGGGAACGAGTGTTTATAGCTGATAGAGAGAGAGAATAATGAGAGACTGCTGAAGGATGTGTTTTTAGCTGAAGAGAGAGAGAATAAAGAGAGAGTGCTGAGGGAACGAGTGTTTATAGCTGAAGAGAGAGAATAAAGAGAGACTGCTGAGGGGACAAGTGTGTATAGCTGAAGATAGAGAGAATAAAGAGAGACTGCTGAGGGGACAAGTGTTTGTAGCTGAAGTGAGAGAGAATAAAGAGAGACTGCTAAGGGGACGAGTGTTTGTAGCTGAAAAGAGAGAGAATAAAGAGAGACTGCTAAGGGGACGAGTGTTTATAGCTGATAGAGAGAGAGAATAAAGAGAGACTGCTGAGGGGACGAGTGTTTATAGCTGAAACGAGTGAGAGAGAATAAAGAGAGAATGCTGAGAGGATGAATGTTTATACAGTAGCTGATAGAGAGACTGAATAAAGAGAGACTGCTGAGGGGACGAGTGTTTATAGCTGAAGAGAGAGAGAATAAAGAGAGACTGCTGAAGGATAAGTGTTTATAGCTGAAGAGAGAGAGAATAAAGAGAGACTGCTGAGGGGACGAGTGTTTATAGCTGATGAGAGAGACTGCTGAGGGGATGAGTGTTTATAGCTGATAGAGAGAAAGAAAATAAAGAGAGACTGCTGAGGGGACGAGTGTTTATAGCTGAAAAGAGAGAGAGAGAATAAAGAGAGACTGCTGAGGGGACGAGTGTTCATAGCTGAAACAAGAGAGAGAGAATAAAGAGAGACTGCTGAGGGGACGAGTGTTTATAGCTGAAAAGAGAGAGAATAAAGAGAGACTGCTGAGGGGACGAGTGTTTATAGCTGAAAAGAGAGAGAGAGAGAATAAAGAGAGACTGCTGAGGGGATGAGTGTTTATAGCTGATAGAGAGAGAATAAAGAGACACTGCTGAGGGGACGAGTGTTTATAGCTGAAACAAGAGAGACAGAATAAAGAGTGACTGCTTAGGGGATGAGTGTTTTTAGCTGAAGAGAGAGAATAAAGAGAGACTGCTGAAGGATAAGTGTTTATAGCTGAAGAGAGAGAGAGAATAAAGAGAGACTGCTGAGGGGAAAAGTGTTTATAGCTGAAAAGAGCGAGAGAGAATAAAGAGAGACTGCTGAGGGGACAAGTGTTTTTAGCTGAAGAGAGAGAGAGAATAAAGAGAGACTGCTGAGGGGAAAAGTGTTTATAGCTGAAAAGAGAGAGAGAGAATGAAGAGAGACTGCTGAGGGGAGAAGTGTTTTTAGCTGAAGAGAGAGAGAGAATAAAGAGAGACTGCTGAGGGGACGAGTGTTCATAGCTGAAAAGAGAGAGGGAGAGAGTAAAGAGAGACTGCTGAGTGGACGAGTGTTCATAGCGGATAGAGAGAAAATAAAGAGAGACTGCTGAGGGGACGAGTGTTTATAGCTGAAAAGAGAGAGAATAAAGAGACACTGCTGAGGGGACGAGTGTTTATAGCTGAAACAAGAGAGACAGAATAAAGAGTGACTGCTTAGGGGATGAGTGTTTTTAGCTGAAAAGAGAGAGAATAACGAGAGACTGCTGAGGGGACAAGTGTTTATAGCTATAAAGAGAGAGAGAGAATGAAGAGAGACTGCTGAGGGGAGAAGTGTTTTTAGCTGAAGAGAGAGAATAAAGAGAGACTGCTGAGGGGATGAGTGTTTATAGCTGAAGAGAGAGAGAGAATAAAGAGAGACTGCTGAGGGGACAAGTGTTTATAGCTGAAAAGAGAGAGGGAGAGAGTAAAGAGAGACTGCTGAGTGGACGAGTGTTCATAGCGGATAGAGAGAAAATAAAGAGAGACTGCTGAGGGGACGAGCGTTTATAGCTGAAAAGGGAGAGAGACAATAAAGAGAGACTGCTGAGGGGATGAGTTTTTATAGCTGAAAAGAGAGAGAGAATAAAGAGAGTCTGCTGAGGGGACGAGTGTTTATAGCTGAAAAGAGAGAGAGAGAATAAAGAGACACTGCTGAGGGGACGAGTGTTTATAGCTGATAGAGAGAGAATAAAGAGAGACTGCTGAGGGGACGAGTGTTTATAGCTGAAGAGAGAGAGAACAAAGAGAGACTGCTGAGGGGACGAGTGTTTATAGCTGAAAAGAGAGAGAATAAAGAGAGTCTGCTGAGGGGACGAGTGTTTATAGCTGAAAAGAGAGAGAGAATAAAGAGACACTGCTGAGGGGACGAGTGTTTATAGCTGATAGAGAGAGAATAAAGAGAGACTGCTGAGGGGACGAGTATTTATACCTGAAACAAGAGAGAGAGAATAAAGAGAGACTCCTGAGGGGATGAGTGTTCATAGCTGAAAAGAGAGAGAGAGAATAAAGAGAGACTGCTAAAGGGACGAGTGTTTATAGCTGATGCAAGAGAGAGAGAATAAAGAGAGACTGCTGAGGGGATGAGTGTTTATAGGTGAAAAGAGAGAGAGAGAATAAAGAGAGACTGCTGAGGGGACGAGTGTTTATAGGTGAAAAGAGATAGAGAGAATAAAGAGAGACTGCTGAGGGGATGAGTGTTTATAGGTCAAAAGAGAGAGAGAGAATAAAGAGAGACTGCTGAGGGGACGAGTGTTTATAGGTGAAAAGAGAGAGAGAGAATAAAGAGAGACTGCTGAGGGGACAAGTGTTTATAGCTGATAGAGAGAGAATAAAGAGACACTGCTGAGGGGACGAGTGTTTATAGCTGAAACAAGAGAGACAGAATAAAGAGTGACTGCTTAGGGGATGAGTGTTTTTAGCTGAAGAGAGAGAATAAAGAGAGACTGCTGAAGGATACGTGTTTATAGCTGAAGAGAGAGAGAGAATAAAGAGAGACTGCTGAGGGGAAAAGTGTTTATAGCTGAAAAGAGCGAGAGAGAATAAAGAGAGACTGCTGAGGGGATGAATGTTTATACATTAGCTGATTGAGAGACTGAATAAAGAGAGACTGCTGAGGGGATGAGTGTTTATAGCTGAAGAGAGAGAGAATAAAGAGAGACTGCTGAAGGATAAGTGTTTATAGCTATAAAGAGAGAGAGAGAATGAAGAGAGACTGCTGAGGGGAGAAGTGTTTTTAGCTGAAGAGAGAGAATAAAGAGAGACTGCTGAAGGGATGAGTGTTTATAGCTGAAGAGAGAGAGAGAATAAAGAGAGACTGCTGAGGGGATGAGTGTTTATAGCTGAAAAGAGAGAGGGAGAGAGTAAAGAGAGACTGCTGAGTGGACGAGTGTTCATAGCGGATAGAGAGAAAATAAAGAGAGACTGCTGAGGGGACGAGCGCTTATAGCTGAAAAGGGAGATAGACAATAAAGAGAGACTGCTGAGGGGACGAGTTTTTATAGCTGAAAAGAGAGAGAGAATAAAGAGAGTCTGCTGAGGGGACGAGTGTTTATAGCTGAAAAGAGAGAGAGAATAAAGAGAGTCTGCTGAGGGGACGAGTGTTTATAGCTGAAAAGAGAGAGAGAATAAAGAGACACTGCTGAGGGGACGAGTGTTTATAGCTGATAGAGAGAGAATAAAGAGAGACTGCTGAGGGGACGAGTGTTTATACCTGAAACAAGAGAGAGAGAATAAAGAGAGACTCCTGAGTGGACGAGTGTTTATAGCTGAAAAGAGAGAGAGAGAATAAAGAGAGACTGCTAAAGGGACAAGTGTTTATAGCTGACGCAAGAGAGAGAGAATAAAGAGAGACTGCTGAGGGGATGAGTATTTATAGCTGAAGAGAGAGAGAATAAAGAGATTCTGCTGAGGGGACGAGTGTTTATAGGTGAAAAGAGAGAGAGAGAATAAAGAGAGACTGCTGAGGGGACGAGTGTTTATAGGTGAAAAGAGAGAGAGAGAATAAAGAGAGACTGCTGAGGGGACGAGTGTTCATAGGTGAAAAGAGAGAGAGAGAATAAAGAGAGACTGCTGAGGGGACGAGTGTTCATAGGTGAAAAGAGAGAGAGAGAATAAAGAGAGACTGCTGAGGGGACGAGTGTTCATAGGTGAAAAGAGAGAGAGAGAATAAAGAGAGACTGCTGAGGGGACGAGTGTTCATAGGTGAAAAGAGAGAGAGAGAATAAAGAGAGACTGCTGAGGGGATGAGTGTTTATAGGTCAAAAGAGAGAGAGAGAATAAAGAGAGACTGCTGAGGGGACGAGTGTTTATAGGTCAAAAGAGAGAGAGAGAATAAAGAGAGACTGCTGAGGGGACGAGTGTTCATAGGTGAAAAGAGAGAGAGAGAATAAAGAGAGACTGCTGAGGGGACGAGTGTTCATAGGTGAAAAGAGAGAGAGAGAATAAAGAGAGACTGCTGAGGGGACGAGTGTTCATAGGTGAAAAGAGAGAGAGAGAATAAAGAGAGACTGCTGAGGGGACGAGTGTTCATAGGTGAAAAGAGAGAGAGAGAATAAAGAGAGACTGCTGAGGGGACGAGTGTTCATAGGTGAAAAGAGAGAGAGAGAATAAAGAGAGACTGCTGAGGGGACGAGTGTTCATAGGTGAAAAGAGAGAGAGAGAATAAAGAGAGACTGCTGAGGGGACGAGTGTTCATAGGTGAAAAGAGAGAGAGAGAATAAAGAGAGACTGCTGAGGGGACGAGTGTTCATAGGTGAAAAGAGAGAGAGAGAATAAAGAGAGACTGCTGAGGGGACGAGTTTTCATAGGTTTTGATAACTACAGTGTTAGCCAGGTTGTTTTATAAACATTACCTGACGTAACTAGGCAACTTCTTTTTTAAGTTCAAATTTTATTTGTCACATACAAAATCATACACAGTATGACATGTAGTGAAATTAAATTAATTAATTAATTAATTAATTTATATTAATTTAATTAGTTTAAAATTAAAATTTTGTTTCTTCTTTTTATTTTGTTCATTTTTCCCTTTTTATAAGTAAAAGGCTAATTTAGCTAATAAAGTGACAATAAAGGCTACTGAGGAGTCACATGATCAAGTGTCCACCTGGTTATTTCAATTAAACCATGTCTATGACGCAGTGTGTGTGTGTGTGTGTGTGTGTGTGTGTGTGTGTGTGT
>NC_080718.1:29640656-29645656 GCF_019097595.1 Hemibagrus wyckioides | reverse complement strand
AGTTCCTATATTCTCAGGGTTCTATATTCCCAGTTCCTATATTCTCAGGGTTCTATATTCCCAGTTCCTATATTCTCAGGGTTCTATATTCCCAGTTCCTATATTCTCAGGGTTCTATATTCCTAGTTCCTATATCCTCAGGGTTCTATATTCCCAGTTCCTATATTCTCAGGATTCTATATTCCCAGTTCCTATATTCTCAGGGTTCTATATTCCCAGTTCCTATATCCTCAGGATTCTATATTCCCAGTTCCTATATTCTCAGGGCTCTATATTCCCAGTTCCTATATTCTCAGGGTTCTATATTCCCAGTTCCTATATTCTCAGGGTACTATATTCCCAGTTCCTATATTCTCAGGATTCTATATTCCCAGTTCCTATATTCTCAGGGTTTTATATTCCCAGTTCCTATATTCGCAGGGTTCTATATTCCCAGTTCCTATATTCTCATGGTTCTATATTCCCAGTTCCTATATTCTCAGGGTTCTATATTCCCAGTTCCTATATTCTCAGGGTTCTATATTCCCAGTTCCTATATTCCCAGGGTTCTATATTCCCAGTTCCTATATTCTCAGGGTTCTATATTCCCAGTTCCTATATTCGCAGGGTTCTATATTCCCAGTTCCAGCATCACCTGAGTTGAAAACTTAGAGCACATGATCCTGTGAATTTAGGATTCTACACTTGTAGGGATTTAGGGAATTTAGGACCCTGGGAATGCTGACTGTGAGTTCATGGTAAGACATGTGGTAATGTGTAATATACAAATAATTCACCTTCTAATCTCTCTCTCTTACATACACACATACATACACACACACACACACACACACACACACAGCCCGTCGTACGACTGGATGAGGAAGCTGACGCAGAGGAAGAAGCAGGTGAAGAAAGGTAAAGCCTCTCTGCTGTTCGATCACCTGGAGCCCATGGAGCTGGCAGAACATCTCACCTTCCTGGAGTACAAATCCATCCGCAGGATATCAGTGAGTCTCACGGGAAAGATAAACACGCTGGCTTCACGTGGGAAAGAGTGCACCTGTGGCTGAGATGTGTGTGTGTGTGTGTTTGCGTGCGTGCGTGCGCGTGCGCGGGAGCTCTTTGATTTCTCTAGCACATTATACAGGAAGATGAGTATAAACCATACACACGTTAGCAGAAGTAAATGCACTCAGAGACACACACACACACACAAACACACACACACACACTCTTTCTGTCCAATAAAAGCTGCTTTACTAAAACAACTCCGTTATTGTTAGTGACATAATTGTGCTTTAACAAACAGAACTGAATAATAATTATGATAATAATAATAATAATAATAATCAGGATGTTTGGAGCTCTGTGTGTGTGTCTGTGTGTGTGTGTGTGTGTGTGTATTTTCCACTACAACACTGACCTCATAGTTATCAGCCCTGATACAGACTTTCCACTGATGAAGCACAACTCCATCACTGAAACAGGAGATAACGCTGATTTTCCAAGAACACTGGTGTGCGTGTGTGTGTGTGTGTGTGTATGAGTGTGTGTGTGTGTGTCTGTGTGTGTGTGTGTATAAGTGTGTGTTGATTAATTCTGTCTAACAGCAGCTCTGACTGTAATGCAAGTTTATCGTTTCCATAGTAACTCATTCACAGGGTGATGAAAACAGAGGTTTAAAAATGTGTGTTTGTGTTTGTGTGTGTGTGTGTATGTTTGTTCAGTTCACAGACTATCAGAGCTACGTGATGAACGGCTATGTGATGGACAATCCCACACTGGAACGTTCCATTGCTCTGTTTAATGGCGTGTCCCAGTGGGTCCAGCTGATGGTCCTCAGTAAACTCACACCACAACACAGAGCCGACGTCATCAGCAAGTTCATACACGTGGCCCAGGTACATACACACATGCACACACATGCACACACACACACACACACACACACACACACATGCATACATACACACACACACGCACACACACATACATACAAACATACATACATACATACATATATATATATATATACACACACACACACACAGATGTTTGAGATGTTTGGGGAGATGTTTGAGATATTTGGGAAGATGTTTGGGAAGATATTTGAGGAGATGTTCAGGGAGAAGTTTGAGATATTTGGGAAGATCTTTGGGAAGATATTTGAGATGTTCAGGGAGATGTGAAGCACTCAGTTGGAGGATGCTGACATTTCACTGCCTCTTTGATATGCTAATGAAGGACATGCTAATGACTGACATGCTAATGTTTGATATGCTAATGGTGATGAAGAGGAACACAGTGGGATGAAGAGCGTAGGTGAGCGATGAGGATGTAATGCGCTCGCATTCAGAGGCCAGTTGAATGAACGCTGTGTGTGTGTGTGTGTGTGTGTGTGTGTGGACGAGTAAAGAGCTCTTCAGCATTCAGAGCTTTTTTTTTATTAAGTGAACAAAGCAGCGTTAGTCACTCTCAGCAATTACACCACCGCGCTAAGTGCATTAGCATTAGCATTAGCGCCACTCACTGCTTCAGCTATGAAAACAAAGGCGAGAGCGAGGGAGGACTTATCTTTGTGTTTCCAGTGCAGTAAATGGCTCAGTGTGGTGCATTGTGGGAAATGCTTTACATCTCTGTGTGTGTGTGTGTGTGTGTGTGTGTGTGTCTCGCTTTCTTCCTCTCCAAATCTCTTCTCATGTTTCATCTAATGTTTAATGTCCCAATTTTCTGTCCATCGGCTCCTTTCTGTCCCTCTGTATCCAACTTCATCTGTTTCTTTTTCTCTCTTCCTCTCTCCTCCGTCTCTTTCTCAGTCTCTCTCTTCATTCTGCTAGCTCTCCGTTTGAAGTGTGAGACAGTTGGGTGTGTGTTTGGATGAATGAAAGGAAAAGGGAAAAATTCTAAAAGAAATTCAGTTTAATTTTATTTGTATAGCGCTTTTAACAAAGAACATTATGTAAGAAACTACAGACTGCCCCAACCCAGATTCCACTCCACAGTACACATCTGAAAGAGCTCATTCCCAAACAAAAGGCTTACATATCATATAGAAATATCTTTAATTCAAACCAGTTTATCTATTTTTGGGTATTTTAACTTGGCTTAAAAGCAGCTTTACCAAACATTTAGAACACTTAATCCAATTAATTATTAGTCTGGGAGCGGCAGCAGGACATCAAGAACCGTCCTGGAACAAAGGGTATACGTGACTGTAATTAGCATTTAGAGGCGCCCGACCATTTGGGTGATAACACCTAGAACAATACCTAGCCAAGGTGGACGTGACCGTGATTACCATTGAAAGACATCTGGCTAGACGACAGTATCATCCAGCCCTTTGCGAATACACAGTTCTTACACTAATTTACATTTAAAGTGAAACTCATTTAAATTACACACAGGAAACACTGTATAAAGGTTGGAGCAGGATTTCTCCTGCGTTCTTTTTGACTCCGATGAACCCAAAGTACTTTATGTATTTTGTCACTGCGATGCTGCAATAAACTTCTACATTAAGATCTTCAACGCCCTCATCGTTTTATTTTTCTTACAATTATCTCAAAGCAGCAAAGAAAGAAAGAAAGAAAGAAAGAAAGAAAAAATGTAAATGTGTGAAAGGAAGAAAGAGTGAGTGACAGGTAGGCGTGTCTTTAAGTGAGTGTGTCTTTTCCATTGCCATAACAATACTGCTCACATTAATGTGGCTCAAAGTGTTTATTCTCTCTCTCTCTCTCTCTCTCTCTCTCTCTCTCTCTCTCTCTCTATCTATCTATCTATCTATCTGTCTATCATCTCTCTCTCTCTCTCTCTCTCTCTCTCTCTCTCTCTCTATCTATCATCTCTCTCTCTCTCTCTCTCTCTCTGTCTCTATCTATCTATCTATCTATCTATCTATCTATCTATCTATCTATCTATCTATCATCTCTCTCTCTCTCTCTCTCTCTCTCTCTCTCTCTCTCTCTCTCTCTCTCTCTCTCTCTCTATCTATCTATCATCTCTCTCTCTCTCTCTCTCTCTCTCTCTCTCTCTCTATCTATCTATCTATCTATCATCTCTCTCTCTCTCTCTCTCTCTCTCTCTCTCTCTCTATCTATCTATCTATCATCTCTCTCTCTCTCTCTCTCTCTCTCTCTCTGTCTATCTATCTATCTATCTATCTATCTATCTATCTATCTATCTATCTATCTATCTATCTATCTATCTATCTATCATCTCTCTCTCTCTCTCTCTCTCTCTCTCTCTCTATCTATCTATCTATCTATCATCTCTCTCTCTCTCTCTCTCTCTCTCTCTCTCTCTCTCTCTCTCTATCTATCTATCTATCTATCTATCATCTCTCTCTCTCTCTCTCTCTCTCTCTCTCTATCTATCTATCTATCTATCATCTCTCTCTCTCTCTCTCTCTCTCTCTCTCTCTCTCTCTCTCTCTGTCTATCTATCTATCTATCTATCTATCTATCTATCTATCTATCTATCTATCTATCTATCTATCTATCTATCTATCATCTCTCTCTCTCTCTCTCTCTCTCTCTCTCTCTATCTATCTATCTATCTATCATCTCTCTCTCTCTCTCTCTCTCTCTCTCTCTCTCTCTCTCTCTCTCTCTCTCTATCTATCTATCTATCATCTCTCTCTCTCTCTCTCTCTCTCTCTCTCTCTCTCTCTCTCTCTCAGAAACTTCTACACTTGCAGAACTTCAACACACTCATGGCGGTGGTTGGAGGTTTGAGTCACAGCTCCATCTCGCGCTTGAAGGAAACTCACGCACACCTCAGCGTTGATGTCTCCAAGGTCATAATAATAATGATAATAATGATAATAATAATAATAATAATAATAATAATAATAATAATAATAATAATAATAATAATAATAATAATAATAATAATAATAATAATAATGACCATGATAATAATAATAATAATAATAATAATAATAATAATAATAATGATAATAATAATAATAATAATAATGATGATGATGATGATGATGATGATGATGATGAGTCAGAAGC
>NC_080718.1:29618156-29635656 GCF_019097595.1 Hemibagrus wyckioides | reverse complement strand
ACACAATACACACAACACACAAACACACACAATACACACACACACCATGCACACAACCAACCAACAAAACACAACCACACACACACGCATACACACAACTACCCAACACACAACCACACACACACATACACACACAATACACACACACACAACACACACACAATACACACAACACACACACCATGCAACACATTCAACCAACCAACAAAACACAACCACACACACATACACACAACTACACAACACATACACACAACACACAACTACACAAAACACAAATACACAACCACACACACAATACACACAACACACACACACACAATACACACACACATACACACAACTACCCAACACACAAACACACACAATACACACAACACACACACACAATACACACACACACAATACACACAACACACACACACCATGCAACACATTCAACCAACCAACAAAACACAACCACACACACATACACACAACTACACAACACATACACACAACTACACAACACACATACACTCAACACACAACTACACAAAACACAAATACACAACCACACACACAATACACACAACACACACACAATACACACAACACACACACACAATACACACAACAGATACACACAATACACACAACACACACACACAATACACACAACAGATACACACAATACACACAACACACACACACAACAGATACACACAATACACACAACACACACACACCATGCAACACATTCAACCAACCAACAAAACACAACCACACACAACCACACAACTACACAACACACACACATACACACAACTAAACAACACACACATACACACAACCATAGACACAACTACACAACACACAACCATACACACACAACCACACACACACAACTACACAACACTCAACCACACACACACACATACACTCAACACACAACTACACAACACACACACGACTACACAAAACACAACACACACATACAACTACACAACTACACACCTACACACCTACACACACACACAATATTAGTATTAAAAGTATTAGTAGAAGTATTAAATAAATTTCAGTAAGTGTGGTCAATACTTATTTCACATTATTACACGACTTATTTTATGGATATCTGTGGTTAGATGTGTTTGTGTGTGATGCTGCAGTTGTTAGGAACATCTGGTGAAAATGTCAATAGAACCTTTAGAGATATATTTACTGAGAAAAATGGTGACGTTCAACACTTATTTTCCCCACTGTGTGTAATTATTATTCTTATGATGGTGAGAAATGTTAGCAATGTTCTGAAGATCCTGAAAGAGTAAACATCTGGGAAATGAAAACTTCTGTGTGTGTGTGTGTGTGTGTGTGTGTGTGTGTGTGTGTGTGTGTAGGGATGGTCTGATCAGTAAGGATGAGATGATGGCGTATTTCCTGCGTGCTAATCCCGTACTGCAGTGTAAAATGGGGCCGGGTTTCATCCATAACTTTCAGGAGATGACGTACCTGAAGCCCACCTTCTGTGAGCACTGCGCTGGATTCGTAAGCACTGCATTCACACACCACTTCACACACCGCATTCACACACCGCATTCACACACCACTTCACACACCGCATTCACACACCGCATTCACACACCACTTCACACACCGCATTCACACACCGCATTCACACACCACTTCACACACCGCATTCACACACCACTTCACACACCACATTCACACACCACTTCACACACCGCATTCACACACCACTTCACACACCGCATTCACACACCACTTCACACACCGCATTCACACACCGCATTCACACACCACTTCACACACCGCATTCACACACCACTTCACACACCGCATTCACACACCGCATTCACACACCGCATTCACACACCGCATTCACACACCACTTCACACACCGCATTCACACACCACTTCACACACCGCATTCACACACCGCATTCACACACCACTTCACACACCGCATTCACACACCACTTCACACACCGCATTCACACACCACTTCACACACCACATTCACACACCGCATTCACACACCACTTCACACACCACTTCACACACCGCATTCACACACCGCATTCACACACCACTTCACACACCGCATTCACACACCACTTCACACACCACTTCACACACCGCATTCACACACCGCATTCACACACCACTTCACACACTGCATTCACACACCACTTCACACACCGCATTCACACACCGCATTCACACACCACTTCACACACCGCATTCACACACCACTTCACACACCGCATTCACACACCGCATTCACACACCACTTCACACACCGCATTCACACACCACTTCACACACCGCATTCACACACCACTTCACACACCGCATTCACACACCGCATTCACACACCACTTCACACACCGCATTCACACACCGCATTCACACACCACTTCACACACCGCATTCACACACCACTTCACACACCGCATTCACACACCGCATTCACACACCACTTCACACACCGCATTCACACACCGCATTCACACACCACTTCACACACCGCATTCACACACCACTTCACACACCACATTCACACACCACTTCACACACCGCATTCACACACCACTTCACACACCGCATTCACACACCGCATTCACACACCACTTCACACACCGCATTCACACACCGCATTCACACACCACTTCACACACCGCATTCACACACCGCATTCACACACCACTTCACACACCGCATTCACACACCACTTCACACACCGCATTCACACACCGCATTCACACACCACTTCACACACCGCATTCACACACCACTTCACACACCGCATTCACACACCGCATTCACACACCACTTCACACACCGCATTCACACACCACTTCACACACCGCATTCACACACCACTTCACACACCGCATTCACACACCACTTCACACACCGCATTCACACACCGCATTCACACACCACTTCACACACCGCATTCACACACCGCATTCACACACCACTTCACACACCGCATTCACACACCACTTCACACACCGCATTCACACACCGCATTCACACACCGCATTCACACACCGCATTCACACACCGCATTCACACACCGCATTCACACACCGCATTCACACACCGCTTCACACACCGCATTCACACACCGCATTCACACACCGCATTCACACACCACTTCACACACCGCATTCACACACCGCATTCACACACCACTTCACACACCGCATTCACACACCACTTCACACACCACATTCACACACCACTTCACACACCGCATTCACACACCACTTCACACACCGCATTCACACACCACATTCACACACCACTTCACACACCACTTCACACACCGCATTCACACACCGCATTCACACACCACTTCACACACCGCATTCACACACCACTTCACACACCACATTCACACACCACTTCACACACCGCATTCACACACCACTTCACACACCGCATTCACACACCGCATTCACACACCACTTCACACACCGCATTCACACACCGCATTCACACACCACTTCACACACCGCATTCACACACCACTTCACACACCGCATTCACACACCGCATTCACACACCGCATTCACACACCGCATTCACACACCACTTCACACACCGCATTCACACACCACTTCACACACCGCATTCACACACCGCATTCACACACCACTTCACACACCGCATTCACACACCACTTCACACACCGCATTCACACACCACTTCACACACCGCATTCACACACCGCATTCACACACCACTTCACACACCGCATTCACACACCACTTCACACACCGCATTCACACACCACTTCACACACCACTTCACACACCACTTCACACACCACTTCACACACCGCATTCACACACCGCATTCACACACCGCATTCACACACCGCTTCACACACCGCATTCACACACCGCATTCACACACCGCATTCACACACCGCATTCACACACCACTTCACACACCACTTCACACACCGCTTCTGATTCTCATCTACACCAAAAAACAATATTATTTTACTGTGATTCTGTTTTCGTTCATTCATATTCTTTATTTTTTATGTTTACTTAATCAGTGTGAAGCCATTCAATTCTCTCTGTCTCTCTCTCTGTCTCTCTCTCTGTCTCTCTCTAGCTCTGGGGGATTATTAAACAAGGCTATAAGTGTAAAGGTATGGTAAGAATTTATAATATATAATACATAAAGAAGATAAAAAATGTTTCTTGTTATTTAAATTCTAATGATGCAGAGTTTCATTCACACTGCTGAATCCTGCGCTCTGATTGGTCAGAAGGTGTTGATGAATTCTCTCTAACAGCAGCTCTGACTGGAGCGCAGGGTTATATTAATACTCACTCTGATACCTTATCGTTTCCAAGAAAGTTGTGTGTAATTGTTGTGTGTAATCCCTCACTCTGGTGATGTAATAAACACTCATTGTTGTGTTGTTCTGCAGATTGTGGAGTTAATTGTCATAAACAATGTCGAGAGTTGTTAGTGTTAGCGTGTCGGAGACTTCCGCGCTCCACCTCACTCTGCAGCGTCTCCCCTGGAGCTCACAGCTCGTTACCCAGCAGCCCCACCCTGCCCACCTCCAAAGGTTACTTCAACACACACACACACACACACACACACACACACTCTAGTTGTGTTGATCTCATGTTGTGTACAGCTCCAGTTGTGTTGTCCTCACCCTTCTCTTCCCTGCTTCTCCAGATGAAGACGAGGTGTTCGAGTTCCCTGCCGTGTCGACTTCAGGTTCGGATTTGGAGACTAAATCCATCACTCTGATGACGGGTTCTGCTCAGAGGATCTCGGTTCGCTTCCAGAGAGCCACCACGAGTCAGGCCACTCAGACAGACCCCCTGTGGCCCGATAACGCCTGGAGCGAGTCTGGTTCTGGGTCACACACCTTCCCTAAGATGAGGTGCAGGCCACATCGCAAAAACTCTAAAAACAAAGGCTTTGCTCGCTGGGAAAACGAGACCAGCGTCCACGAGAGGAGAGAATCACACAAGCAGCAGGAGGAGGAGGAAAGAAACAGAGTCCCACCGCTGCAGCACCAGTACAGCCAGGATACCAAGGTGACCCGGGTTCTGGTTCTGTACTGGGATCTGTGTTCTGAATTTCAGAAACTTACACCAACAATAGTTCTTAAAACTCAACTATAGAAATATCTCCATCAGTCTCATATATTATATTATATTATATTATATTATATTATATTATATTATATTATATTATATTATATTATATTATATTATATTATATTATATTATATTATATTATATTATAGAGGATAATATAGAGGTTAATAGAATTAAAATAGTTTAATTTGCTTATGTATTTAATTTAATTTAGTTAAATTTTATTTTATAGTGCTTTTAACAATCTTTAAACTATTTAAACTATCACAAAGCAGCTTTGCAGTGATGTAAAAATTCAGAATAAAAATGTTAAAAAAGTTTTAATAATATTATATTATTATTATTATGTTAATTATGTAATAAAATATTATATTATCATATTATTGTTATATTATTTTATATTATATTTATGTATATAATCAGTAAGAACATTTAAAGGCAAACTGTTTATTTAAAGAAAGACATTCTTTACTTTCAGATTTTTAAGGCTCTTTTTTTTTCTTTTTTACCAGAATTGCTGCTATTAGCATTACTTTATTAAATAAACAAATTCAAATTGCATGAATTAAAAGATAAAATGGTCTTCATCCTGCACACAGATCAAGATTTAATGACCTTGATTTAGAGTTTATGCATGAAGCTACTGGAAGAAATCCATTTCTCCTGCTGTTTCCAGTCACTTGCTGCTCGCTCTCAACATTACTGCTAATTGTTGTTGTTGTTGTTGTTGTTGTTGTTCTTCTTCTTCTTCTTCTTCTTCTTTCGGCTACTCCCTGTTCAGGGTCATTACAGCAGATCATTTGGTCCGCATGTTTCTCAACATTACTGCTAAATTAATCAGGAGAAACAATGTGCGCTGGATCAAGTGCTGTTCTGTACAATGAGGGTGGAAGTCTGTCTTTCCTAAAAATGTTTATCATCTGCTTCTGGGACTGTGATCATCACCCTGCATGTCTGGCTGATGTTTATTCCAGTATGATTAAGTCTGAATGGATTTGATTTCACATCTCACAAATGTAAATGTGATGCACTGTATTACCAAAAGTTTTGGGACATCTGCCTTTACCTGCACATGAATGTAATATGGAGTTGTCCCGCCCTTTACAGATATAACAGCTTCAACTCTTCTGGGAAGGCTTTCCACAAGGTTTAGGAGTGTGTTTATGGGAATTTCTGACCATTCCTCTAGAAGCACATTTGTGAGGTCAGGCACTGATGTTGGACGAGAAGGTCTGGCTCACAGTCTCCACTCTAATTCATCCCAAAGGTGTTCTATGGGGTTGAGGTCAGGACACTGTGAGCCAGTCAAGTTCCTCCACACCAAACTCACTCATCCATGTCTTTATGGACCTTGCTTTGGTCACTGGTGTGCAGTCATGTTGGAACAGGAAGGGGTCATCCCCAAACTGTTCCCACAAAGAGCATGAAATTGTCCAAAATGTCTTGGTATGAAGCTGAAGCATTAAGAGTTCCTTTCACTGGAACTAAGGGGCCGAGTCCAACCCCTGAAAAACAACACCTGAACTCAATGATCTGGAGGGGTGTCCCAATACTTTTGGCAATATAGTGTAAATAGTGCACCTTTGTAAGTCGAGTACATCCCGCTCGGTTGGCTTCCTGCAGTCGGGCTGAATTTCTTCTGACATCAGGATTTGTTCTGTAGACAGCTCGTCAGAACTGAATGGAAAGCTCCATGCGCTTGATCTCAGTCTGATCCTTTTGGTAGATTTTTATCTCTGGTGCTGCTGCTCTCAAGGTCCCAAAACATCCAGTCCTCAAATCCTCACCTTTTCCATTGCTGTGGAAACCAGAGGGGTATGACAGGTTCCAGTCTCTCCATCAGTGCCAGGGAGATTATCTCCATCAGGGCCGCAGGGAAGACCGCAGCAGGGATGCTTAATATTGAACGGCTCTGGCAAGCTGCTGCAGGTTATTTCAGGAACAGACGATTGTTTTGCAACGAGGTTAACGAGGTCACACCCTGTCTACTACAGAAGCAGTGTATCACTGCATGAATAGTACTGACTGGAACGATGACATTCATCACTGCTTTAATTAAACACTCCGGCGTCCAGACTCATTATACAGCAGCACAGACATGGAAACAGCACCTGATGCAGCACACACTCATAATTATTTATTAAACCTCACTGACAGTTAACGAAGCCACAAGAAGAGGGAGGAGATATAATTGTTGTGTGTGTGTGTGTGTGTGTGTAGGAGATTCTGATCAGGTGCTCATGTGCTAAACTTTAACCTTATTCAGCATTTTATCCAGAAAATATTCCTCTTTACTCCAGATGTCTCAGCCAGAGCGTTGTCAATCAAGCATGCTCATTAGAATATTAGGCCACGCCCACTAAGACAGTCTCACAACAGTGTGATCAGCTGATGTTTTTCATTTCGTTCATTATTTCTGATGATTTTGATCATGTGACTGAACCTGACCCTGGATCAAACTCTCTCTCTGTCTGGACTTTTGTTTCAGATCAGCTGACTTGGTGTCTCTGAGGGCCAGATCAGGACGCGGGGGAGATCTTCAGCTCCACGGCCCAGAATGCTCTCCTCTCTGGGGCACATGTTGGGGTGCTTCAGACCCTTGGAGTGACCCCAAAGTGAAGAAGAAGGAGGCGATTAAACAGAGACGCAACAGCTGCTGCACCGGGGCGCAGACGTTAATGAGAGACAGTGTGACTGAGATGCTGAAGACGGTGCTGATGCTGGAGGATCGAATACAGTTTCACAATATAATGATATTTCTCTAAGTAGGATTTCATCATCATCATCATCATCATCATATTTTACGTTACATGTAAATCCAAACCAGTTGCCTGGAAGCAGAAGAAGTGCTCATGATGGTGACTTTCATTTTTTATGGTTCTGCAGGTGTTTGGGGGTAAAAGGTGTTTATCAGGCTGGTTTTATTTTTTCAGGGGTGGACAAATCACATGGTCACTAGCAATCTGAGCGGGCAAGTGAAATGATCAAAGTGCTGAGCAGTGTGGGGCTAAATATATTCATGTGAGTGTGATTGATTAGATGATTAGATAATGAAGTGCGTTAATATGTCTGAGGAAAATGAGTCAGAGCTCAACGTCCCGGGTACAAAAAAAAGGAAGCAGGACAGACTGAACCGAGTCAGTCAGAATCAGACTCCAGAGAACGAGTGTTGTAGCAAAGGTCAGAGGAGTCAGGGTCAGAGTCAGAGAAGTCAACATCAGAGCAGTCAGGGTCAGAGTCTGAGGAGTCAAAGGCAAAGGAGTCAAAGTCAGCATAGTCAGAATCAGGGTCAGAAGGGTCAAAGCCAGAGGAGTCAGAGTGAGAGGAGTCAAAGTCAAAATTAAAGGAGTCCGAGTCAGAGTCAGAATATTATTAGAATAGAAGAGAGGACTGAATGAAGAAAGATGAAACAGAGGAGATCTGATGGGGTTTTCTGTAAGGAGACGTAAATTACTTAAAAAATAAAACATTAGTGGATGTTCTAGCACGCTGTAAGGGGAAACTAATCAACTTCAGAGTGAGATCAGTAACTCCGCCTCATCCCACCACCCTGCTCTCTGTTAGCCCTTCTACAGAAAATAAATTAAAATAGTTTTTTTTTTTAAGTGAGATAAACGTCCACACAGAGACGTGTACACTGTGGTCCGAGGCTGATCTGTCCACTCCTGGGATTAAAGGTCATTTTTTAGCAAGGAGGCGTGCGCTGTGTAAAACCAGCTTCTTTAGTTTTGCACTAAAGCTACCAAGCTAGCAAGTAACGATATGCTAATCCTGCAAACAAACTATTATCAAATCCTTTGCTGTGTGTGTGTGTGTGTGTGTGTTGAGAGGAAACGTTTTTGTGTAATATTCACAGATAAAAACACTACATGATGTGTAGAGGAGAACATGGTGTGTTACGGAGGTTCCATGTCAGGGTTCAGAAGGTTGTGATGATGCGCTGTAATGTAGTTTTGGTGGGCGGAGTTTAGCATGTTAGCATGTTTATGATGTCATCGAGTGGGGAAAAAAGAGTCAGTAACACTAATGATGTTTGATTAGGATCTCGTTATGGACTGGAGATGAAGGTACGCCGCTCAGATAATACACCACACACTGTCCCTCAAGGGGACGTGATGAACAGATCCACAGATAAACCTGTACCTAATAATAAAGATAAGGACTTTTTAATATATGATGTTTCTTTATTAAAATAAATACAATATCTTATTACTGAAGTCTCAATGCACTTTTATTTAAATATAGAATTTTTTAATTTAATTCAATCATTTTTATAATTTTAAATTTTTCTGTTTCATTTTATGTATTTATTTATTTTTGGGAGATGTGAAGCTCGAACTTAAATAAATAAATAAATATATATATATATATATTATATATAACATATTTTTAAAAAATGTAAATAACCTCAAAGTAATTTATAATGTCATTTTTGTTACATTAATTCTTTTTTATAAATACTGAAATTATTTAAAGGTATGGATAAAAACATGAATTTAAAATAAAATAAATTAATATAAATATACATTAAAAAAGACTCAGAGGAGTCAATGTCAGAGGAGTCAGAATAAGAAGAGTCAGAATCAGAGGAGTAAAAAATAATTATTTTAACTAAAAATTCACCCACACAGTTTTACTTCTTTTTGTTCTATTTAAGTGATTTTCCTTAAGTAAGTAAGTAAGTAAATAAATAAATAAATAAATAAATAAATAAATAAATAAATAAATAAAATTCAGATGCAATTGGAAGTGGTGATAAAATTCCATAATATCAACAATTTTATATTATAATAGTTTAGTAAGTTGCCCTTTTTAATTTTTTTCCTGTTCTTGATTAAATAAAATAATATAATAAAATATGTAATAAATAATGATACAAATAATTATAATTAACTATAATAATTTTGCACTAAAAATGTAAAAATACAAAAGTCTAACATTCTTTTTTTGCACATTTGTACAAGCTTGATACAAAAATATAAACTTAGAAATAAACTGTAAATGTATAGTACTGACAACTCACTACATTTAATTTTTTAAATAATTAACATTTATTTTAGTGTCCATAAAGTTATGCTTTTTATTATAACGACATGTCCAATCTGTCCGCCATCTTTATGTTCTACAACACCGGTCATGTGACCAGATTTAGCCCATATCAGGACTGTAGGTGGTCAGTGTTAACAGTAGACCCTGGTCCTGTCCTGCTCCATCATCCACGTGTTCTATCAGCTCGTCATCTCAGGTGGTGTTCAGCAGGTGAGAAAGACTCCAGAAAATCCTCATGACTGTTGATGACGTGTATTTCTTCTTCTGATTAAACAGCACACTAACTTCATCAAGAAGAGAAACAATAGAGAAAAACCCAGCTCCGTCCTGTGGAACTGTCCCTCAGTCGCTGGTTTGATGAGTTACAGTATTTTCATCTTCATCAAACCAGTCAGTTACAAGCTCATGCATGGGAAGGGGGCGGAGTCATCCTTAATAATGCCACACCCACTAGATGATCAAGCAGAAGAAATCTATTTCATTCAGAACAAATCTGCTGTTCACTTTCTAAGATGAGAGAATAATTCAGTGTGTATCAGTGTGTGTGTAAGAGAGAGAGAGGGTGCGAGAGAGAGAGCGAGGGAGAGGGAGAGAGAGAGAGAGAGAGAGAGAGAGAGAGAGAGTATGAAGCTGATCTTATCATTGTTCATCGTGGTCACTGTTTCACGACAGATGTTTTTCTGGTCACTGTTGCTAGGCATTGAATGATGAAGTTAATCAGTCTTCATGGCAACGCTGAGACTTTCAAAGTCCATCCGCCCTCACATCACCTGCATGTTCAGGTGGACTCACAAAACACACACACACACACACTCCTCTCTCTCTCTCTCTCTCTCTCTCTCTCCAATTTGTTTTCATCTTAAACTGTAAGTGTATGTATGAACCCCCAATTTCTCATCAGTAACCTAGAGCCTGTTCAACACCACTATCCCTCTTGTGTGTGTGTGTGTGTGCTAGCTTTACAGAAATATAAAAAAGATAAATGTATAAATTTATCCCTACTGAAAGAGTCAGAGGTGATGATGGTGAAGAAAAAAGTCCCTGAGACGACATGAAGGAGAAACCTGGAGAGGAACCTGACTGAAAAGAGAACCATTATAATCCTATCATATAATCATTATAAACACAGAGTGGGATTATAAATCATTATAAACACTGAGAGTGGGATTATAAATCATTATAAACACTGAGAGTGGGATTATAAATCATTATAAACACAGAGTGGGATTATAAATCATTATAAACACTGAGAGTGGGATTATAAATCATTATAAACACTGAGAGTGGGATTATAAATCATTATAAACAGTGAGAGTGGGATTATAAATCATTATAAACAGTGAGAGTGGGATTATAAATCATTATAAACACTGAGAGTGGGATTATAAATCATTATAAACACAGAGAGTGGGATTATAAATCATTATAAACACAGAGAGTGGGATTATAAATCATTATAAACACAGAGAGTGGGATTATAAATCATTATAAACACTGAGAGTGGGATTATAAATCATTATAAACACTGAGAGTGTTTATAAATCATTATAAACACAGAGTGGGATTATAAATCATTATAAACACTGAGAGTGGGATTATAAATCATTATAAACACTGAGAGTGGGATTATAAATCATTATAAACACAGAGTGGGATTATAAATCATTATAAACACAGAGAGTGGGATTATAAATCATTATAAACACAGAGAGTGGGATTATAAATCATTATAAACACTGAGAGTGGGATTATAAATCATTATAAACACTGAGAGTGGGATTATAAATCATTATAAACACTGAGAGTGGGATTATAAATCATTATAAACACTGAGAGTGGGATTATAAATCATTATAAACACAGAGAGTGGGATTATAAATCATTATAAACACAGAGTGGGATTATAAATCATTATAAACACAGAGTGTTTATAAATCATTATAAACACAGAGAGTGGGATTATAAATCATTATAAACACAGAGTGGGATTATAAATCATTATAAACACAGAGTGGGATTATAGATCATTATAAACACAGAGAGTGGGATTATAAATCATTATAAACACTGAGAGTGGGATTATAAATCATTATAAACACAGAGAGTGGGATTATAAATCATTATAAACACAGAGTGGGATTATAAATCATTATAAACACAGAGAGTGGGATTATAAATCATTATAAACACTGAGAGTGGGATTATAAATCATTATAAACACTGAGAGTGGGATTATAAATCATTATAAACACTGAGAGTGGGATTATAAATCATTATAAACACAGAGTGGGATTATAAATCATTATAAACACAGAGAGTGGGATTATAAATCATTATAAACACTGAGAGTGGGATTATAAATCATTATAAACACAGAGAGTGGGATTATAAATCATTATAAACACTGAGAGTGGGATTATAAATCATTATAAATCATCATATACACAAACTTACTTATATGTCTAGGATAAACTTCAACACCTAGTAGATATCAGTTAAAGTACACACTGTAAATGATGGTGAGATTTTCTGCAAAAAAAGGAAGAGGAATGTAAGTCTGTACTGGAGCATACTTCTGCTACAGCTATTTTATCTACGTTCTAGTATTTTATATTCTACTTCTTTTAGGCCTTTCTCATGCCCAGGTCAGGGGTTGAGAACGTTAACAGAATCAGTGTGATGTCAAAGCTGAAATGAATAAATACTGGCTTTTTAAATATAAATTGCTTTTAGAATAAGAAACACAAACCCAGATTTAGTCCACAGAACAACGCTACATCAAACACGGAAAAGAAATAAATCACCCAAAGGTTGGAATGAATGATTCCCTTTCTCCTCCTTTGTTGACCAAAAACACAGAATATTCACAAAAGTGAGAATATTTACACAAAAGTCACAAAAGAAACGGAGAGTAAATGACCGAAACACTGCGAGTGAGCTGGAGGACGCTGACAGGGAGATAAACTGTGGTGATGATGATGATGGAACACACCTGCAGGTGGCAGCAGATGATGAGACAGGAGCTGGATTACAACATGGAACATCACACATACACATTTACATTTACAATATCCTTATCTAGAGAGACTTATAGAAGTACACACACACACAGTAACCCTATTATACTTGACAACACTATAGCACTCTGTGTTTCACTGTACTGTATCAGTTTGATCTACTGTGACTACAGTATCTATACTAGACTATATTATAAACTATACTCCACTCTAGTCTACAATACTCTACAGTATTAACACCCTCAGTACTAAACATCTATATACATGCATGTATAAATGAGAATGTGTGTGTGTGTGTACAGTATAAATACATGTGTGTATCAGTCATACAGTAGGCTAAACCCCAAACACCTCATGAAGCAGGTAAAGCAGGTGATGTCCGTGGACTGATGAACTCCATGTCTGTGGTGAAACACGGTGTCGGCGGCATCATCTCGTCACGCGGTTGTTTATCAGCAGTGATCCGTCGACGGATTAGAAACTGAAGGATGGATTAATGTGTGGAAAGAAGAAAGAAAACTGGCTCCAGAGCTACCTTTTCTTATCCTCACAGTAATTTGATAGAGAATGGGTCAGGAAACAGAGACTTTATACACGCTAACTCGTGCTAGCGGACATTAAACACTCAGAGAAACACACATTACATACTTTGCTTTATTGCTGTCTTCACACACACTCGAAACACACTTTCAGAAGGAATTCCTCAAACAAAACTGAAATGGGAATTCTTTAACGGAAACTTCTTTTCTTTCGCTCAAACCGAAAGGAACACTCATGCACTGGATGATGAAACGTCTCTCCCTTTCTCCCTCCCTCTCTCTCTCCCTCCCTCCTCATCATCCATTTTTTGTAAACAAGTGTTTTAAACAGAAATAGAAAATAAAACACACTACCATGGTGAGTTACAGAGTGCTGGAAAGGGGGGAAGAAAATCAACCGTCAAGTGCTGGCAATAAATAACACCATGAAGATGAAGGGTTCTCGTGGTAAACACTTCAAGTTAAGGCTTTCAGAGTCGTCCATGTCCCAAAGGTCAAGAAGATTATTAATCTTAGCTAAGCTAAGCAGTTAGCATATCTGTTAGCAGAAGAACAAGAAAATCAACCACCATTTCTTTGTAACTCATCTCATTGTCTATCTTTACTTCCTGTTGATCTCTTGTCGAACTCAGCTGGAGTAAAACCCCTGTCCAAACCCTGACTGGTTATACTGTTGCCCACCATGTTGGAAGAACTGCTCAAATTGCCCTCCTTGATTAAAATTCTGCCCCCCTCTACCACCCCAGCCTCCACCTTGCCCACCTCGTCCTCCTCGCCCCCTTCCTCCACGACCCCCTCGACCTCCTCGCTCCTGTTGTCGCCCACCATCCTGGTAGTGACCTTTGCTACCACCGTCTTGTCCTTGTTGCCCCCCCTGGTAACCTCCTCCAGAGTATCCCTGCCCTTGGTTACCCCCTTGATACCCCCCAGAGTATCCGTGTCCTTGATTACCCCCTTGATACCCTCCACTTTGGTATCCTTGCCCTTGATGCCCCCCTCCACCTTGGTATCCTTGCCCTTGCTGCCCCCCTCCACCTTGGTATCCTTGCCCTTGATATCCTCCTCCTCCCGTGTATCCTTGCCCTTGGTGCCCACCCTGGTAGCCTCCACGGTACCCTCCTCTTCCTCCATCTTGATAATGACCCTGATTCCCACCATCTGACCAGCCTCCTTGTACTTTACTCCCTCTATCCCCTCTTCCACCCCCTCCTCGTCCTCCTTGGTGTTGATCGTAGCCACCCCTGCCTCCCCCTCGCCCTCCGCCACCCCCTGTTGGACCGTCTTGCCGTTTCTGCCACACTGGCATCTCTGGAGGAGGAGGCTCGATTTCATTCGGTCTTCCTCCACGATCTGGAACACGTCCCATCAAAACCTGTCGAAATCAGAGATAAGATGATTGGATGGAAATTGGAATCAAGCTGAATATCCTGTACACACTCGACTCATGACTCTCTAGAGGTTTTGGTACAGCTGATGTCCTCTTTGAGGCACTGATCTTCTTATCATGCCTGAGTGTGGTGCTACTTTGAGTTTCCTGCTGGTTGCCGTACATTTCATCTAGCTACTGTGATGTAGAGATATACAATACATAGTTAACTACAGATCAAGTGTCCAAACCACTGAAGGATCTTACTTCATCAAATGAGGGGACAGGAAGTACACCGGAGGATACATGAAGGACTTTTAGATGTTTTGGTGCATCATGAACATGAGGTGATGCGTGATATTCACCCTATGAACACGCTCACCTGCAAGTGCTTGGCCCCCGAGGACTGGCTTCTACAGCTCTATTCTAATAGCCACAATCATAGAACTGAACATTATAACGTTTTTTTTCTTTTTTAAAGGGAAACATTAAAATATCCATCTCTAAAAAACAGAAAATTCTACCTATTCTTTTTATTCCTTTTATTCCACAGAAACCAATGATCACGATGTTCTATCAATATCATCATCCAGAAACATCTCCACCAATCTGTTTATAACCAGTGGAGCATGTGCTGTACACGTTGCTATGGAAACGATATTGAGTGCATGTATATAACCCTGCGCTCCAGTCAGAGCTGCTGTCAGAGAGAATTAATCAACACCTTCTGACCAATCAGAGCGCAGGACTCTCAGAGATACTCAGATAGACATGACTCCACACTGTTCTGTTGAATATAAACGTTTCACACGTGCGATTCTTCACCTTGTTGATGGCGCAGGAGGTTTTTTCTCGGGTCTTGCCGCTGCTCGTGCGCAGGATTTTGGATAAATCTTCTCGGGCGGCGAGAAGGTGAGCGACAGACACGCGGCTCTTAAAGGCCAGCACTGACCGGAGGGGCTGGTAGACTTTAGCTAACTTCTCAGTCTGGCTCTAGAAGAAAACAAAATACAGAAATAATATTTACACTAAATGCATGAAAATATGGAGGGAAAACAATCCCTGGCATTTGTTGAGTTTTAGCTACAGAGATCCAAAATGGATTAGATTCATTATTTTTCTCAAAATTCTACACACAATCCCCCATCATGACACCGTGAAAATCTTTGCAAATTTATTAAAAATAAAAACACATGTACATAAGTATTCACAGCCTCTGCTCAGTACTTTGTTGAAGTTCCTTTGGCACCAAGTATTCAATTTATTTTTTATAGCGCCTTTTACAATGGACATCGTCTCAAAGCAGCTTTACTAAAAAAGATAAACAGAAAGGAGAGGGGAAAAAAAAAACTAGAAATAAAAATAAATTATTAAATTAAATTATTAAACTATTTTATTTTATCCCTAATGAGAAGCCTGTGGCGACGGTGGCAAGGAAAAACTCCCTGAGATGGAAAGGAAGAAACCTTGAGAGGAACCAGGCTCAGAAGGGAACCCATCCTCATTTGGGTGACACTAAAGAGTAAATAATGTAACTGTAACTGATTAATGTCCTTTCTACAACAGCAAGCAATGACCCATGAGGAACTATTAGGTCAGCGTAGTTTCTAAGGTCATTATAGACACTAATTCTTTGCTGTCACAAGCTGACAGATGAAATGGCAGATCTGTGATGGTGTGAAAGTCCACAAGTGGCTCTGTCCATGGCTGTCTCCTGGTCCACACAGATCCATCCACAGCATCAGTGGGCACCATCAAGTGACGAGACTCCGACCAGGGGTAGAGCAGTGGTCACACTGGAAACTGGAGTACAGCCTCCAGTCTCTGAGTATGATGCTACAAGCTGGACACACCAATTTTGGGGCAGTCTCTCCCATTCTTCTTTGCAGGACCTCTCAAGCTCCATCAGGTTGGATGGGGAGTGTCTCTGCACAGCCATTTTCAGATCTCTCCAGAGATGTTCAATCAGGTTCAAGTCTGGGCTCTGGCTGTGTCACACATGGACATTCACAGAGTTGTCCAGTAGCCACTCCTTTGTTATCTTGGCTGTGTGCTTATGGTCATTGTCCTGTTGGAAGATGAACCGTTGCCCCAGTCTGAGGTCCAGAGCGCTCTGGAGCAGGTTTTCAACAAGGATGTCTCTGTACATTGCTGCATTCATCTTTCCCTCCATCCTGACCAGTCTCCCAGTTCCTGCTCCTGAAAAACATCCCCACAGCATGATGCTGCCACCACCATGCTTCACTGTAGTGATGGTATTGGCCAGGTGATGACCGGTGCCTGGTTTCCTCCAGATATGATGCTTGCCATTCAGGCCAAAGAGTTCAATCTTTGTTTCATCAGACCAGAGAATTTTGTTTCTCATGGTCTCAGAATCCT
>NC_080718.1:29608156-29613156 GCF_019097595.1 Hemibagrus wyckioides | reverse complement strand
ACACACAGTGAGAGAGAGACACACACACACACAGTGAGAGAGAAACACACACACACACACAGTGAGAGAGAGACCCACACACACACACACAGTGAGAGAGAGACCCACACACACACACAGTGAGAGAGAGACCCACACACACACACAGTGAGAGAGACCCACACACACAGTGAGAGAGACCCACACACACAGTGAGAGAGACCCACACACACACAGTGAGAGAGACCCACACACACACACAGTGAGAGAGAGACACACACACACACACAGTGAGAGAGAGACACACACACACACAGTGAGAGAGACACACACACACACAGTGAGAGAGACACACACACACACAGTGAGAGAGACACACACACACAGTGAGAGAGACACACACACACACAGTGAGAGAGACACACACACACACAGTGAGAGAGACACACACACACAGTGAGAGAGACCCACACACAGTGAGAGAGACCCACACACACACACAGTGAGAGACACACACACAGTGAGAGAGACACACACACACAGTGAGAGAGACACACACACACAGTGAGAGAGACACACACACACAGTGAGAGAGACACACACACAGTGAGAGAGACACACACACAGTGAGAGAGACACACACACAGTGAGACACACACACACACAGTGAGAGAGACACACACACACAGAGAGAGACACACACACAGTGAGAGACACACACACACAGTGAGAGAGACACACACACACAGTGAGAGAGAGACACACACACAGTGAGAGAGAGACACACACACAGTGAGAGAGACACACACACAGTGAGACACACGCACACACAGTGAGACACGCACACACAGTGAGAGAGACACACACACACAGTGAGAGAGACACACACACACAGTGAGAGAGACACACACACACAGTGAGAGAGACACACACACACAGTGAGAGAGACACACACACACACAGTGAGAGAGACACACACAGTGAGAGAGACACACACAGTGAGAGAGACACACACACACAGTGAGAGAGACACACACACACAGTGAGAGAGACACACACACACAGTGAGAGAGACACACACACACACAGTGAGAGAGACACACACACACACAGTGAGAGAGACACACACACACACAGTGAGAGAGACACACACACACAGTGAGAGAGACACACACACACACAGTGAGAGAGACACACACACACGGTGAGAGAGACACACACACACACACACGGTGAGAGAGACACACACACAGTGAGAGAGACACACACACACAGTGAGAGAGACACACACACACACAGTGAGAGAGACACACACACACAGTGAGAGAGACACACACACACAGTGAGAGAGACACACACACACACAGTGAGACACACGCACACACAGTGAGACACACGCACACACAGTGAGACACACGCACACACAGTGAGACACACGCACACACAGTGAGACACACACACACACACACACACACTGTGTGTGTGTGTCTCTCTCACTGTGTCCGTGTGTGTGTGTCTCTCTCTCACTGTGTGTGTGTCTCTCTCACTGTGTGTGTGTGTGTGTCTCTCTCACTGTGTGTGTTTGTGTGTGTGTCTCTCTCACTGTGTGTGTCTCTCTCTCACTGTGTCCGTGTGTGTGTGTCTCTCTCACTGTGTGTGTGTCTCTCTCTCACTGTGTCCGTGTGTGTGTGTCTCTCTCTCACTCACAGTGAGAGAGACACACACACACACACACAAACACACACAGTGAGAGAGACACACACACACAAACACACACAGTGAGAGAGAGACACACACACACACACACAGTGAGAGAGACACACACACACAGTGAGAGAGACACACACACACAGTGAGAGAGACACACACACACAGTGAGAGAGACACACACACACACAGTGAGAGAGACACACACACACAGTGAGAGAGACACACACACACAGTGAGAGAGACACACACACAGTGAGAGAGACACACACACACAAACACACACACTCAATTTAACAAAATTAACCTCTTGACTAAAAAGTAAGATATTTATTAACGCTAAAGATATGAATTAAGTTCATATCTGGACCTCCTGACTCATCCCCAGCCCAGGATCTTCAGCCACTGCTCGTGACCTCGGGGTAGCCATGGACAATCAACTGTCCTTTTCCTCTCATGTTGCTAATGTGATGCGCTCATGTCGGTTTCAGATCAGAAGAACATCAGAAGGATTTGACCATTTCTATCCACACAGGATGCTCAGGTGCTTGTTCAGTCTCTGGTCATTTGGAGACTGGACTTCTCTGCAGCTCTCTACTGGCAGGTCTTCCTCTGAATGCAGTTTGTCCACTGCAAATGATCCAAAATGCAGCCTTGTGACTTGTCTTCATGTAGTCTAAGTTCTCCCACACCACCCCACTGCTGCTCCTCCACTGGCTTCCTGAAGCTGCACCAGATTCAAAACACTGACCCTTACCTACAAAGAAAAGACTGGACCAGCACCATCTGACCTCAAAGCTCTTATTACTCCTCACACTGACCCTCGCTCCCTCAGGTCCACTAGCACAGCTGGACTGGTCCACCATCTCTCAGGGTCAGAGGTAGGTCTACATACAGACTCTTCTCTGCACCGAGGTGGTGGAGTGAACTTCCCCCAGATGTCCGAACAGCCGAGTCACTGACCGTCTTCACCTGACGACTGAAGACCTACCTCTTCCTGAAACACTTAAACTAGCTCTTATCTTTCCCTGTTAATGTATTATATGTTTAATAAAAATTTAAAAAAGCATCCAATTTTAGACTGATGTTCTCCTGAGTCTGTAACTGACCCAGTGTTGATGTTCTCCTGAGTCTGTAACTGACCCAGTGTTGATGTTCTCCTGAGTCTGTAACTGACCCAGTGTTGATGTTCTCCTGAGTCTGTAACTGACCCAGTGTTGATGTTCTCCTGAGTCTGTAACTGACCCAGTGTTGATGTTCTCCTGAGTCTGTAACTGACCCAGTGTTGATGTTCTCCTGAGTCTGTAACTGACCCAGTGTTGATGTTCTCCTGAGTCTGTAACTGACCCAGTGTTGATGTTCTCCTGAGTCTGTAACTGACCCAGTGTTGATGTTCTCCTGAGTCTGTAACTGACCCAGTGTTGATGTTCTCACTGATACAGACTTAAAGCACTTTTATACGTCGCTCTGGATAAGAGCATCTGCCAAATACCAGAAATGTAAATTAAAGTGGTTAAGCGTAATATAACACACACACACACACACTCAGACTCGTGCGCACACACACACACTCAGACTCGTGCGCACACACACACACACTCAGACTCGCGCGCGCACGCACACACTCAGACTCGCGCGCGCGCACACACACTCAGACACGCACACACTCAGACTCGCGCGCGCACGCAGACTCGCGCGCACACACTCAGACTCGCGCGCGCACACACTCAGACTCGCGCGCGCACGCACACACTCAGACTCGCGCGCGCACGCACACACTCAGACTCGCGCGCGCACGCACACACTCAGACTCGCACACACACGCGCACACACTCAGACACGCACACACTCGGACTCGCGCGCGCACGCACACACTCGGACTCGCGCGCGCACGCACACACACTCGGACTCGCGCGCGCACGCACACACTCGGACTCGCGCGCGCACGCACACACTCGGACTCGCGCGCGCACGCACACACTCGGACTCGCGCGCGCACGCACACACTCGGACTCGCGCGCGCACGCACACACACTACACTCGCGCGCGCACGCACACACACTACACTCGCGCGCGCACGCACACACACTACACTCGCGCGCGCACGCACACACACTACACTCGCGCGCGCACGCACACACACTACACTCGCGCGCGCGCACACACACACTCGGACTCGCGCGCACACACACACACACTCGGACTCGCGCGCACACACACACACACTCGGACTCGCGCGCACACACACACACACTCGGACTCGCGCGCACACACACACACACTCGGACTCGCGCGCACACACACTCGGACTCGCGCGCACACACACTCGGACTCGCGCGCACACACACACACACTCGGACTCGCGCGCACACACACACACACTCGGACTCGCGCGCACACACACACACACTCGGACTCGCGCGCACACACACACACACTCGGACTCGCGCGCACACACACACACACTCGGACTCGCGCGCACACACACACACACTCGGACTCGCGCGCACACACACACACACTCGGACTCGCGCGCACACACACACACACTCGGACTCGCGCGCACACACACACACACTCGGACTCGCGCGCACACACACACACACTCGGACTCGCGCGCACACACACACACACTCGGACTCGCGCGCACACACACACACACTCGGACTCGCGCGCACACACACACACACTCGGACTCGCGCGCACACACACACACACTCGGACTCGCGCGCACACACACACACACTCGGACTCGCGCGCACACACACACACACTCGGACTCGCGCGCACACACACACACACTCGGACTCGCGCGCACACACACACACACTCGGACTCGCGCGCACACACACACACACTCGGACTCGCGCGCACACACACTCGGACTCGCGCGCACACACACACACACTCGGACTCGCGCGCACACACACACACACTCGGACTCGCGCGCACACACACACACACTCGGACTCGCGCGCACACACACACACACTCGGACTCGCGCGCACACACACACACACTCGGACTCGCGCGCACACACACACACACTCGGACTCGCGCGCACACACACACTCGGACTCGCGCGCACACACACACACTCGGACTCGCGCGCACACACACACACTCGGACTCGCGCGCACACACACACACTCAGACTCGCGCGCACACACACACACTCAGACTCGCGCGCACACACACACACTCAGACTCACAGTTAGTAGCGTGAACGTTCTCCTCCAGTCTGCAGTAGAGTTTGAGTTCGGAGACGAGCCACGCACACAGTTTGGTAAATTCAGGAGACGCAGCACCACCGC
>NC_080718.1:29543156-29603156 GCF_019097595.1 Hemibagrus wyckioides | reverse complement strand
CCTCTTCCAGAACCTGAAACAGGTCCTACAGAGCAAAGAGCTGGAGAAACACCTGTCTGTGGTGAAGAACACCTTCATGATCAACCAGGTACGAACGCTTATAACAGCTTATAGCAGGCAGTTAAATTGTTAAATCTCAGATATTTACATCATTCAGCTCTAACGTTAATGTTTGATGATGATGATGTTCTCCAGCTGGAACCGGTTTATTCTAATTCCCAAAGTCATCACACGATGTTCTAAATAATTGTTTATTTTTATACATGGTGTTTATTCACATATTTTATCTAATTATGTAATCAGTGAGTAATAGATCTGTATCATTTATCAGACACAGGAAGACATGAAGATAAAGCAGGAAACTGCACCTTCACAGAATCTTCCAGAATTTCTGATGAAGTCCTGTGACCCGGAGCGAGCCGCTGACTTCACCCGGAACTCCGTACTTCCTCACGAGCGAGTGTCCGGAAGTGACGGCACCTTACCTCGGATCTTATCCTGGAACGAACCGGGACAAAAGCTGGAATCGTTCCCGAATAAATGCGTCTTCTCCAGCATCGAGGACGAGGAGGAGTTTCTCTATGGAGAAGACGACGCGAGGAAGAAACCCCAAGCCGTCACCGTCCCCCTTGCCCAAACCAGACCCGCCGAAAATCCGATCTCGTCTTTCTGTATCTCCAAACCGTCCGTCCTCCAGGAGCCCAAAGGTCAGGCCGTGACCCCCAGCCAGCGGCTGACCCCGGACGTGTCGGTGGAGGAGTGCGAGAGGGTGAAGAACCTGCTGAAGACCATCGGACTGAACCTGAGCCAGGCCGACATCGTCAAGATGGCCGCTAGACTGAAGCAGAAGCAGGAGGAGCAGAGAGGAGCCAGCTCGAACCCGACTCTCAGAGCCACGCTGGAGACGCTGCTGAACCGCAATAAAGGTATCAGAGCTAGATCAGACATCAATCAGACATCAAAACATAGATTAGCGAGATCAGACATACCAATAGAATGAAATTAGAGCATCCCAAACATCCTTGACCTGAAGATATCAGACCTTGATCAGACATAAAAATTAGATGGCACTAGGATCATTAAAGTTACACGAGACATCAATATCACACCTAGATCAGACATCCTGAAACATCTACCACACTTAAGATATCAGACGTGTAATAATACACTGATAGTGTAAGATCAGATTGTACGTCGGTAAAAGGTGTAATATAACACACTAAATCCTTTAGAACTAGATCAGACACCATCATGCCTGTAATAATTCTAGCGCTATCAAAGATAGATCAGACACAAATATCAGACCTCAGTATAATTATTTAGAAAAGTACAAGAATTAGAGCAGATACTAAAATCACACCTCTAATAATCACAAACGTTTTAAAACTAGATCAGACACCAGTATCAGACCTGTAATAATATGCTAAAGGTATCAGACATTGACTTAATAGGTCAAAAGATACACTATATTGCCAAAAGTATTCGCTCACCCATCCAAATAATCAGAATCAGGTGTTCCAATCACTTCCATGGCCACAGGTGTATAAAATCCAGCACCTAGGCATGCAGACTGTTTTTACAAACATTTGTGAAAGAATGGGTCGCTCTCAGGAGCTCAGTGAATTCCAGCGTGGAACTGTGATAGGATGCCACCTGTGCAACAAATCCAGTCGTGAAATTTCCTCGCTCCTAAATATTCCACAGTCAACTGTCAGCTGTATTATAAGAACGTGGAAGTGTTTGGGAACGACAGCAACTCAGCCACGAAGTGGTAGGCCACGTAAACTGACGGAGCGGGGTCAGCGGATGCTGAGGTGCATAGTGCGAAGAGGTCGCCAACTTTCTGCAGAGTCCATCGCTACAGACCTCCAAACTTCATGTGGCCTTCAGATTAGCTCAAGAACAGTGCGCAGAGAGCTTCATGGAATGGGTTTCCATGGCCGAGCAGCTGCATCCAAGCCATACATCACCAAGTGCAATGCAAAGCGTCGGATGCAGTGGTGTAAAGCACGCCGCCACTGGACTCTAGAGCAGTGGAGACGCGTTCTCTGGAGTGACGAATCGCGCTTCTCCATCTGGCAATCTGATGGACGAGTCTGGGTTTGGGGGTTGCCAGGAGAACGGTACTTGTCTGACTGCATTGTGCCAAGTGTAAAGTTTGGTGGAGGGGGGATTATGGTGTGGGGTTGTTTTTCAGGAGCTGGGCTTGGCCCCTTAGTTCCAGTGGAAGGAACTCTGAATGCTTCAGCATACCAAGACATTTTGGACAATTCCATGCTCCCAACTTTGTGGGAACAGTTTGGAGCTGGCCCCTTCCTCTTCCAACATGACTGTGCACCAGTGACCAAAGCAAGGTCCATAAAGACATGGATGACAGAGTCTGGTGTGGAGGAACTTGACTGGCCTGCACAGAGTCCTGACCTCAACCCGATAGAACACCTTTGGGATGAATTAGAGCGGAGACTGAGAGCCAGGCCTTCTTGTCCAACATCAGTGTGTGACCTCACAAATGCGCTTCTGGAAGAATGGTCAAAAATTCCCATAAACACACTCCTAAACCTTGTGGACAGCCTTCCCAGAAGAGTTGAAGCTGTTATAGCTGCAAAGGGTGGACCGACGTCATATTGAACCCTATGGATTAGGAATGGGATGTCACTTAAGTTCATATGCGAGTCAAGGCAGGTGAGCGAATACTTTTGGCAATATAGTGTATCTTAGTTTAATCAGACACCAATATTACACATATAATAATGCAGTAACAATCGGATAATTAGATCAGACACCAGTATCAGACCTGTAATAATACTTTGAAGGCATGAGCAATAGATCACACTTCTAAATAAGAGCTAGAGAAATAGATTAAAGGTAAACTAACTGGATCTCAACACCAGAGCTTTAATTGTGCACTAAAGGCATGAGAAGTAGATCAGACACCACAGCTATACTCATGCTGTAAAGCTACGAACACTTGATTAGACCCTCATATCGGACTTATAATATTGCTGTAGATATGAGAACTAGATTAGACACCAATACCAGAAGTGTAATGATGAACTAAAGGTATGAGAAGTAGATCAGACACCGATATCAGACACTGCAGTAAAGATTGTGAGATTAGATTGTGAGATCAGACAGCAGTATCAGTGTGTATGATGGTTATTGATTGTGTGTGGTGTGTGCAGTGCAGAAGTCTGATGACGGTCGGAGTAATCGATCTGAAAGCAGCCATTCACACAGAGAGTCCGATCACAGAGAGGTAAAGGAGGAATAATCAAATGAATAAAGAAATAAAGACGCTGCATGGTGCTGATGTGGAGCTGTGTGTCTGTTAGCAGAGCGAGGAGATGGAGAGAGAGAAGGAGAAGGAGAGGAGAGAGAAACAGATCCAGAAGAAGAGGAAGGAGTACCTGGTGAAGGAGCTGGAGGGTCTGCTCAAGCATGAAGGTACTAACACTTCCCACAGAACCCTGTGTGTTCCGCAGAACCCTCACAGATCCTCTGGTGCCTGAGGCTAACGGTCACTCTCTCGCCGCAGGTTCTGGTGATTTGATCCCCGTCATCGGTTTCTTCTGTCAGCGCTGCGAGGAGTTTTTTGCGGACCTGACCAGTGCCGAGGGACACAAACACACCAACACACACCAGGTCAACACACAACACACAACCTGCCTCAGGGTTTCTTCCTCAGCTTCTTCATCTGATTTGAGAGGTCTCAGGATTGGATTTTGGTCCTTTGATGGTGTTTTCACATTTGATCCTATTTTTTGAGTCTGGACCGTTTCTAGGCTCCTTTGGGGGCGGGGCTTATAATCCAAGGTTTATGTTCCTTTAGAAGACTTCCTATTGAACTGTTGCTTAGTTTCCAATCCCATACGTCATGTTCATGCACACACAGGATTATAAAACAGTGGGTTCATCTGTTTGCTGTTTTATTTTAAAGCACCGGGTCAGAGATCCCATCTTTAGACCACTCCATTGTTTGAAAATGGTTCACATGAGTGATTCATTAGTCCCAGTCCTGGACACTTCCTCCATATTTTGTGCACTTTTCTGGGCTAAAGCTTTCTGGTTGGCTTTCTGCCCTTCAGGGCAGGTGTTATAATCTTCTAAACATTGACAAATTCAGGTTTTCAGAGAAAATTCTTGTTTCAAACAGTGAAGGATGAATAAATACAGACTCTGGATCCTGAGCGTTAAAGTTGACTCACTGAGTCAGTGAATCGACTCTTTTTGTAATTTGACTCCCAGGTCCATCAGTGTGAACTGACAGCGGGACAGAGACTCGAAAACTCAAATAAAACAAAGATTACAAATAAATCTTGTACAAAAAGTGTTTATGAACACAAGTGGGTTAAAAAAAGGAATGTAAACCACTTATTAAACTCTAATTGATTCAAATAATTTTCCTGCTTGCTGCAGCAGGCTTCTTAACTCGTTTCCTCCGTGTCACAGGATCAGCAGCTGAAAGACAACAAGAGGCAGAGAGAGCACAAGCCCATGGAGCGCCGAGACCGGGACGAGAGAAGCTCAGAGACGAAAAGATCGAGAGAAGACTCTCACAGCCCTCACAGGACCGAGGACAAGTCCAGAGTCCAGGAGACGAAAGCCAGGAAGGAGGACGACGGCCAGTCGAGTAAGAGCAGCAAGAAGAAAAAGAAGAAGGAGAAGAAAAAAAAGGACAAAAAGAAAGAGAAGAAGAAGGACAAGTCTGAGAAGAATTAGCGTGCGTTGTTCCCGAATCCCTGAAATATCAGATCGTTAAACCCAATAAACATAACGGTTACAGAAGGGTGCCAAACCGTTTTCTCGTTATTGTAAAGAAAGCAGTTTAGTGTTTCACACGAACTCTTCAGCTGCTTTATCACAGTATTGAGATCTTACCAGTACCAACCCCATACCCCACCTCCTCTAATTAATGATCTACAGTTTAGGTTTAAATAAAAAATGCAAAGTTTTTTTTTGGTTGCATTTTCATTACATAAAATTTTACATGAACAGGACTTGTGAAAGGTTTGTTTCTGTTTGTTTGTACATTTTAGAATAAATCATTTCTCTTGTTGCTGCAGACCTGAACCTGTGACTAGACGGGTGCCAAAACTTACACAATAGAACAGAAATTCAAATGTGTTTCACTTCCTGCATATTTGGGTGGGTGGGACTTTGGTTCCAGTAATCAGAATCTGATTGGTTTATGAAACGAGGGTACTGTTACATGTATGTGTTGATGGACTGTTTGTTTATTTGTTTGTTTGTTTATGAATACTGTGACATCACAGCCTGTTTAAAGGTGAGTCAAATCTACATCTTTTCTTCGCTCTCTTGCTGGTTGATTCACTTGAATGTGACATCACACTTTCCTGGGTTTTTTTTTATTCTTCAACCAGTCACTACACACCTAACCCCACCCACCATGTGTAAGCCCCACCCCAATCCAGAAATTTTTCTCAAGTGTGATGTGAACTCAGGCTCTTTCAAGTGATTCAGATCATGTGACTCACCAAAATAAGAGTCGAATCATTTGACTCCCAAATGAATCAATCGCTCTAAACTGGATCATTCTCATTTGTGTAACTTCAGAAATTGTTTGTCATGATTGTGAGATTTTAAAGTTCATTCACATGGATGTATTTGATAAAATGATCAATTTAGATATTAATAATTCCTCCATAACTCGACACTAGTAGTGAATACTGACTAGTAACTAATACTGAAATAAGCTAACGGTCAATAAATTAGCCTTACGTCCTCATGGTGTCAAAATAATGACACAGCATGTCATTCATTTTTCATCAAGTCAAAGGACAGCACACAGACCCCCCGAGCTGGGAATGTAATTAATTTATATTTACATTTCTAATCTAAAGAAATCATTTCACAATTTATTTATAACACTGACAGCATGTAAAAAAACCTGTACAGTAATGAGTTCAATTTAAAAAGGAAATAAAAAGCAAGTGAGTCCCGTCACGGTACTTCCTGTGAAACTCCGACGCTTCAGATGAAAGGAATCGCGTCACGTTTGGGTTAGTGGGCGAGGCCATGGCGTGTGTGAAGCAAGCGGCTCCACGTGAAGTGGGTTAGTGTGTCACGTGACTCCGGAGCGTCGGGGATCAGAGTCAACGGGTTAAGAAAATCATTTGGTCAAAACCATCTCATATAAAACATCCATCAGGCCTCAAAGATGAGTTTGGAGTTTGAAATAGAACAAAACAGGAAGTGCGTTTTCAAAGCAGCTACTGGCTACTTCCTGTTAGAAGGGTCAGGAGGGAAGGGAGTGAAAACATTTGCATCACTGTGGTTCTCGCATGTTAAAAAAACAAAAACAACCTCAGAATCATATGGAAGTCCAGAGAGACCACTCTTTATTATTATTATTTTTATTATTATTATTTAATCAGTCAGTCTGTGATTGGCTGATATCGTCCATGTGATTACATCATCACTAGGTCATACTCGCGTCTCAGAACATCAGGAACGTCGCGTGTGGAAACGGAAAGCTTACAAGTACAAAATTTAGCCTTGAAAAATCCTTTTAAAAAATCCTAACTATGCTAGTGAGCATGGCTACTTTTAAAGACGCAACCTTGGAGACTCCGCCCACTGGATACAGAGCATCTGATGTGTTTTTGTACGCTTTCCTGGACACGAGATTCAGGATCTCTCCAGGGCTGGATTCTGATTGGCTCTCAGTTCTCAGGTATGAGACACTTCAGAGGAAAGAACTGAAAAAGGCAGTTAGCGGTGAATAGATTAAAAAAAAAACTCACGTGAGGAAAAGGCTACGATTGGTTGCCTGCCACATCAATCAAACAGCTTTCTTTAATGGAAGTGGGCGGGGCTTGAATTATTATTGTTTGTTTATTTATTCTAGAGCTTTGGCATTGCTGTTTTTTCTCAAACCCTTCTTCAGTTCCCCTTCTATGTGGAACCCTCTAACGCCATGTTTGCTCAGCATAAAGGGTTCCAAGTAAAATAATATGGAACCAAGTACCAGTTCCTCTATTACATGGAGATCTCTGGTAGAACCCTTTCAGGAAGCTAAGAAAAAGTACATGATTAAGATCCCTTCAGTAAAGCAGAACCCAACAAATGAGCATTTCTCAGAAAGTGGAACCATTACTTGGAAGTTAATCATGCGAGGACTTAATCAAGTGAGCCCTTAAATAATCCAGAACCCTGTAAGTGTTTCCTGACCAGAGAAGGTTCCACAGAGAACCGTGTGAGAAAGTGCTCTACAGCTTAGTGTTTATCAGAAAGACTTTCAGGTAGAACCAATAGGAGAGTTCCTGAGGGTTCCAAGTGGAGCTGAGAACCCTAAGCGAATCCTAAAACTGAAGAGGGATCAGAAAATAGAACCTTTGCATGAAGTCAAAAGCTCCTAATTATCCACCAATTAAATAGTCTAGAGCCCTACAACTGATCCATTAGCTACTGAGTAGAACCCTTTCAGAAAGCTGAAAACTCGTTCTGATTAGAAAGACCTCAGAAACCAAGATACTGTTAGAGATCTAAATGAACCTACACAGAACCCTAGAGCACAGTGATGAGCAGAAGGTGTTTTAAGCAGAACCATTTTCAACAGGCTAGGAACCCTGCAGGAACATTCAAATATAGAACCTTATGTTTTCTTCCCTATCAGAGAAGATCCAATCTATACAAGCCAAGAACCCTTACTTAATCAACAGAACCCTTGGAGAACCCTCGTTCTAAGAGTGTGCTAAGTACCAAGGACTTCAGGTTCTAGATGATGAACAAGGTGTTCTTCAATGATTTTAAGGCTGGGGGTTCTCCTACAAAACAGGGTTTTATAATTGGTGATGATGATGAAAGGTTCTACAAAGAAACAGAGTAGACTTATGGAAATGTGGAACTTTTCATCCCTAAACCAACCATCCAGGACCTGCCTAAAAACCTGCAAGAGGGATGACTGAAGAACCTTAAAGTTCTCCATGTATGGAACAGAGCTGAGAACAGAAATCATTTTAAACCTGGTCTCTCTGGACTTAAAAAAAAAAAAAAAAAAAGATTTTAAAAACACATAAGAGCTTCAAAAGGAGTGTGTGTGTGTGTGTGTGTGTGTGTGAGTAATATAAGGTTTGGCACTAGTATGTGTCAGACAGCTGGTGTGTGTGTGGGTGTGTGTGTGTGAGCTTACGAATTGCACTTGTGTGTATTGGCCTCACAGATCAGCTCTGAGTTTGAAGGCCACAATCAACGCTACTGCATTAGGAGCAAGCTCGTGTGTGTGTGTGGAGTGTGTGTGTGTGTGTGTGTAAATATGTATCTGATTGGATGTTAGTGATTATACATTTACATCTCGATCTATCACAGCTGGACAAGATAAATCCCAACGTTGATGATAAACAGATTTAGATACACGTTTGGTCGTTGCTGAAGTTTAACGATTTGAAACAAAAAATATAAACAGCTAGCAAAAAAAAAAACAACAAAACAAAACCGCGACAGCCGTTTATCAACACCATACACGTGCGTTATGATGACGTGTCACAACGTACGGAAATAAAGTGTCGTTTGTGTTGCTCGTTTTCAAGTAATGTTTAGCGTAAAAACACGTTAACATTTTGGCAATCTCGTTCTTACGCTGCCGTTTCGTCACGGAGGGCGGAGCTTAGGTTCATATCATAGGATCATATGGCATCACGACACTGGCTACTTAGTTAACTGGTGTTAGCTAGCTTGCTCCCAAACTGCTGAATGTCAGATAGCTACTGCTAGCTACTGAGGTATTCTTAATGTTAGCTAGGCTAACTCAGTATTGCCTAAAAAAATATATAGAGGTGATGTCATATAATCATATATACAATAAGCTCCGCCCCGATGACTCGCGGTCACTTAGACACAACAATCAGTCTGTAACGTAATCACACGCTTGTGTGTGTGTTTGCTTTATATTCACAAACATTTGGCATGATAACTTTACAGAAACAAACCTCTCTCTCTCTCACACACACGCACGCACACACGCGCACATGCACGCACACACACACACACACCCGCGCGCACACACGCGCACGCACACAGAGAAATGTCTTCTGCCGAGTTTCTTCCCCAAATCTTCCACGAGTTGCTGAATCTCTGCAGTCCGACTCGTTAATACTGTACACCACAATCCGTCTAAATATTCCCAAAATCTCATACTTCATAAGGCGTGGGCCGTTAGCTTCTCAGCGCTGGACTTCCTGTTTTATCGGTTTCTTTAGGTCCATCTTTCATCAGAGCTGAAAAAACCTGCAGCAGAAAATAAACCGAATTATCCCACACTGATTCGAACAGAAATAAACCGAATTATCCTACACTGAATATAATGGAGTGGTTTTCCCAACTGAAGGGTGCACCGTATTTCCTAGATTATAAACTGCAGTGTGTTTATTTTCCAGACGACTTCACCTGCATGTATTGGTTGTGTTTATTTGGAGTGTGTACCTGGTTCCAGCGGCGGTTGTTGCTGATCATGTGTGTGTTAGCGATGCAGGTGAAGAGTGTGTGCGCCGGGGTGTTCTGCAGGAGGCGGGACAGGAACTGGGCGCTGTGGATGAAGTCCATCTGCAGCAGGACGTCCTGATAAAGGCGCAGGATTCCCAACGCCGTGCGGAACAGGGCTTCCTCTCCATCACGGCAAAACAAATCCCACACACGACACGCCACGTCCAGAGGCAACGGCTTACTGTACAACGTAAAGATCCTACACACACACACACACACACTATCAATCCAGTGCTTATCATTCTCTCAGTGCAGACAGCAGGGAATATGGATGGGGATTATGGAATAGGTAGTAGGGTGTAGTGAGTAGGGAATGGGGAGTCAGGAAAAGGGAAGAGGAAAGGGGATTAAGGAGAAGGGTGTAGGGAGTAGGGTATAAGGAATGGGGAGTAGGGAGTAGTGTGTAGGGAGTAGGGTGGGGTGTGAGGAATGGGGAGAAGGGAGTAGGGTGTAGTGTGTAGGAAGTAGGATGTAGTGTGTAGGGAGTAGGGTGTAGTGTGTAGGAAGTAGGATGTAGTGTGTAGGGAGTAGGGTGTAGGGAGTAGGGTGAAGTGTGTAGGGAGTAGGGTGAAGTGTGTAGGGAGTAGGGTGAAGTGTGTAGGAAGTAGGGTGAAGTGTGTAGGGAGTAGGGTGTAGTGTGTAGGGAGTAGGATGAAGTGTGTAGGGAGTAGGGTCAAGTGTGTAGGGAGTAGGGTGAAGTGTGTAGGGAGTAGGGTCAAGTGTGTAGGGAGTAGGGTGAAGTGTGTAGGGAGTAGGATGTAGTGTGTAGGGAGTAGGGTGAAGTGTGAAGTGTGTAGGGAGTAGGGTGAAGTGTGTAGGGAGTAGGGAGTAGGGTGTAGTGTGAAGTGTGTAGTATGTAGGGAGTAGGGTGAAGTGTGTAGGGAGTAGGGTGAAGTGTGTAGGGAGTAGGGTGAAGTGTGTAGGGAGTAGGGTGTAGTGTGTAGGGAGTAGGGTGAAGTGTGTAGGGAGTAGGGTGTAGTGTGTAGGGAGTAGGGTGAAGTGTGTAGGGAGTAGGGAGTAGGATGAAGTGTGTAGGGAGTAGGGTGAAGTGTGTAGGGAGTAGGGTGTAGTGTGTAGGGAGTAGGGTGAAGTGTGTAGGGAGTAGGGTGAAGTGTGTAGGAAGTAGGGTGAAGTGTGTAGGGAGTAGGGAGTAGGGTGTAGTGTGTAGGGAGTAGGGTGAAGTGTGTAGGGAGTAGGGTGAAGTGTGTAGGAAGTAGGGTGAAGTGTGTAGGAAGTAGGGTGAAGTGTGTAGGGAGTAGGGTGAAGTGTGTAGGGAGTAGGGTCAAGTGTGTAGGGAGTAGGGTGAAGTGTGTAGGGAGTAGGGTGAAGTGTGTAGGGAGTAGGGTGAAGTGTGTAGGGAGTAGGGTGTAGTATGTAGGGAGTAGGGTGAAGTGTGTAGGGAGTAGGGTGAAGTGTGTAGGGAGTAGGGTCAAGTGTGTAGGAAGTAAGGTCAAGTGTGTAGGGAGTAGGGTGTAGTATGTAGGGAGTAGAGTGAAGTGTGTAGGGAGTAGGGTGAAGTGTGTAGGGAGTAGGGTGTAGTATGTAGGGAGTAGGGTGTAGGGAGTAGGGTGTAGTATGTAGGGAGTAGGGTGAAGTGTGTAGGGAGTAGGGTCAAGTGTGTAGGGAGTAGGGTGAAGTGTGTAGGGAGTAGGGTGAAGTGTGTAGGGAGCAGGGTGTAGTGTGTAGGGAGTAGGGTGAAGTGTGTAGGGAGCAGGGTGTAGTGTGTAGGGAGTAGGGTGAAGTGTGTAGGGAGTAGGGTCAAGTATGTAGGGAGTAGGGTCAAGTGTGTAGGGAGTAGGGTCAAGTGTGTAGGGAGTAGGGTGTAGTGTGTAGGGAGTAGGGTGAAGTGTGTAGGGAGTAGGGTGAAGTGTGTAGGGAGTAGGGAGTAGTGTGTAGAGAGTAGGGTGTAGAGAGTAGGATGTAGTATGTAGGGAGTAGGGTGAAGTGTGTAGGGAGTAGGGTCAAGTGTGTAGGGAGTAGGGTGAAGTGTGTAGGGAGTAGAGTGAAGTGTGTAGGGAGTAGGGTGTAGTATGTAGGGAGTAGGGTGTAGTATGTAGGGAGTAGGGTGAAGTGTGTAGGGAGTAGGGTGAAGTGTGTAGGGAGTAGGGTGAAGTGTGTAGGGAGTAGGGTGAAGTGTGTAGGGAGTAGGGTCAAGTGTGTAGGGAGTAGGGAGTAGGGTGTAGTGTGTAGGGAGTAGGGTGAAGTGTGTAGGGAGTAGGGTCAAGTGTGTAGGAAGTAGGGTGAAGTGTGTAGGGAGTAGGGAGTAGTGTGTAGGGAGTAGGGTGTAGTGTGTAGGGAGTAGGGTGAAGTGTGTAGGGAGTAGGGTGAAGTGTGTAGGGAGTAGGGTGAAGTGTGTAGGGAGTAGGGTGAAGTGTGTAGGGAGTAGGGTCAAGTGTGTAGGGAGTAGGGTCAAGTGTGTAGGGAGTAGGGTGTAGTGTGTAGGGAGTAGGGTGTAGTGTGTAGGGAGTAGGGTGAAGTGTGTAGGGAGTAGGGTGAAGTGTGTAGGGAGTAGGGAGTAGGGAATAGGGTCAAGTGTGTAGGGAGTAGGGTGTAGTGTGTAGGGAGTAGGGTGTAGTATGTAGGGAGTAAGGTGAAGTGTGTAGGAAGTAGGGTGAAGTGTGCAGTATGTAGGGAGTAGGGTGAAGTGTGTAGGGAGTAGGGTGAAGTGTGTAGGGAGTAGGGTGTAGTGTGTAGGGAGTAGGGTGTAGTATGTAGGGAGTAAGGTGAAGTGTGTAGGGAGTAGGGTGAAGTGTGTAGGGAGTAGGGTGAAGTGTGTAGGGAGTAGGGTGAAGTGTGTAGGGAGTAGGGTGTAGTGTGTAGGAAGTAGGGTGTAGTATGTAGGGAGTAGGGTGTAGGGAGTAGGGTGTAGTATGTAGGGAGTAGGGTGAAGTGTGTAGGGAGTAGGGTGTAGTATGTAGGGAGTAAGGTGAAGTGTGTAGGGAGTAGGGTGAAGTGTGTAGGGAGTAGGGTGAAGTGTGTAGGGAGTAGGGTGTAGGGAGTAGGGTGAAGTGTGTAGGGAGTAGGGTGTAGGGAGTAGGGTGAAGTGTGTAGGAAGTAGGGTGTAGTGTGTAGTATGTAGGGAGTAGGATGTAGTATGTAGGGAGTAGGGTGTAGGGAGTAGGGTGTAGTGTGTAGGGAGTAGGGTGTAGTATGTAGGGAGTAAGGTGAAGTGTGTAGGGAGTAGGGTGAAGTGTGTAGGGAGTAGGGTGAAGTGTGTAGTATGTAGGGAGTAGGATGTAGTATGTAGGGAGTAGGGTGTAGGGAGTAGGGTGTAGTGTGTAGGGAGTAGGGTGAAGTGTGTAGGGAGTAGGGTGTAGGGAGTAGGGTGTAGTGTGTAGGGAGTAGGGTGAAGTGTGTAGGGAGTAGGGTGAAGTGTGTAGGGAGTAGGGTGAAGTGTGTAGGAAGTAGGGTGAAGTGTGTAGTGTGTAGGGAGTAGGGAGTAGGGAGTAGGGTGAAGTGTGCAGTATGTAGGGAGTAGGGTGAAGTGTGTAGAGAGTAGGGAGTAGGGTGAAGTGTGTAGGGAGTAGGGTGAAGTGTGCAGTATGTAGGGAGTAGGGTGAAGTGTGTAGGGAGTAGGGTGAAGTGTGTAGTGTGTAGGGAGTAGGGAGTAGGGTGTAGTGTGTAGTGTGTAGGGAGTAGGGTGAAGTGTGCAGTATGTAGGGAGTAGGGTGAAGTGTGTAGGGAGTAGGGAGTAGGGTGAAGTGTGTAGGGAGTAGGGAGTAGGGTGAAGTGTGTAGGGAGCAGGGTGAAGTGTGTAGGGAGTAGGGTGAAGTGTGTAGTATGTAGGGAGTAGGGAGTAGGGTGAAGTGTGTAGGGAGTAGGGTGAAGTGTGTAGGGAGTAGGGAGTAGGGTGTAGTGTGTAGGGAGTAGGGTGAAGTGTGTAGGGAGTAGGGTCAAGTGTGTAGGGAGTAGGGTGAAGTGTGTAGGGAGTAGGGTGAAGTGTGTAGGGAGTAGGGAGTAGGGTGTAGTGTGTAGGGAGTAGGGTGTAGTGTGTAGGGAGTAGGGTGAAGTGTGTAGGGAGTAGGGTGAAGTGTGTAGGGAGTAGGGTGAAGTGTGAAGTGTGTAGGGAGTAGGGAGTAGGGTGAAGTGTGTAGGGAGTAGGGTGAAGTGTGAAGTGTGTAGGGAGTAGGGTGAAGTGTGAAGTGTGTAGGGAGCAGGGTGTAGTGTGTAGGGAGTAGGGTGAAGTGTGTAGTATGTAGGGAGTAGGGTGTAGAGAGTAGGATGTAGTATGTAGGGAGTAGGGAGTAGGATGTAGTGTGTAGGGAGTAGGGTGAAGTGTGAAGTGTGTAGGGAGTAGGGTGAAGTGTGTAGGGAGTAGGGTGTAGGGAGTAGGGTGTAGGGAGTAGGGTGTAGTGTGTAGGGAGTAGGATGTAGTATGTAGGGAATAGCGTGAAGTGTGTAGGGAGTAGGGTGAAGTGTGTAGGGTGTAGTGTGTAGGGAGTAGGGTGTAGTATGTAGGGAGTAGGGTGTAGGGAGTAGGGTGTAGTGTGTAGGGAGTAGGGTGAAGTGTGTAGGGAGTAGGGTGTAGGGAGTAGGGTGAAGTGTGTAGGGAGTAGGGTGAAGTGTGTAGGAAGTAGGGTGAAGTGTGTAGTGTGTAGGGAGTAGGGAGTAGGGTGTAGTGTGTAGTGTGTAGGGAGTAGGGTGAAGTGTGCAGTATGTAGGGAGTAGGGTGAAGTGTGTAGGGAGTAGGGAGTAGGGTGTAGGGAGTAGGGAGTAGGAAGTAGGGTGAAGTGTGAAGTGTGTAGGGAGTAGGGAGTAGGGTGAAGTGTGTAGGGAGTAGGGTGTAGGGAGTAGGGAGTAGGATGTAGTGTGTAGGGAGTAGGGTGAAGTGTGAAGTGTGTAGGGAGTAGGGTGAAGTGTGTAGGGAGTAGGGAGTAGGGTGAAGTGTGTAGGGAGTAGGGTGAAGTGTGTAGGGAGTAGGGTGAAGTGTGAAGTGTGTAGGGAGCAGGGTGAAGTGTGTAGGGAGTAGGGTGAAGTGTAGTATGTAGGGAGTAGGGAGTAGGGTGAAGTGTGTAGGGAGTAGGGTGAAGTGTGTAGGGAGTAGGGAGTAGGGTGTAGTGTGTAGGGAGTAGGGTGAAGTGTGTAGGGAGTAGGGTCAAGTGTGTAGGGAGTAGGGTGAAGTGTGTAGGGAGTAGGGTGAAGTGTGTAGGGAGTAGGGAGTAGGGTGTAGTGTGTAGGGAGTAGGGTGTAGTGTGTAGGGAGTAGGGTGAAGTGTGTAGGGAGCAGGGTGAAGTGTGTAGTATGTAGGGAGTAGGGTGTAGAGAGTAGGATGTAGTATGTAGGGAGTAGGATGAAGTGTGTAGGGAGTAGGGTGAAGTGTGTAGGGAGCAGGGTGTAGTGTGTAGGGAGTAGGGTCAAGTGTGTAGGGAGTAGGGTGTAGTGTGTAGGGAGTAGGGAGTAGGGTGTAGGGAGTAGGATGTAGTATGTAGGGAGTAGGGTGTAGAGAGTAGGATGTAGTATGTAGGGAGTAGGGTGAAGTATGTAGGGAGTAGGGTGAAGTGTATAGGGAGTAGGGTGTAGTGTGTAGGGAGTAGGGTGTAGGGAATAGGGTGTAGTATGTAGGGAGTAGGGTGTAGGGAGTAGGATGTATGTAGGGAGTAGGGTGAAGTATGTAGGGAGTAGGGTGAAGTGTGTAGGGAGTAGGGTGAAGTGTGTAGGGAGTAGGGTGAAGTGTGTAGGAAGTAGGGTGTAGTATGTAGGGAGTAGAGTGAAGTGTGTAGGGAGTAGGGTGTAGGGTGTAGGGAGTAGGGAGTAGGGTGTAGGGAGTAGGGTGTAGTGTGTAGGGAGTAGGATGTAGTATGTAGGGAGTAGGGTGAAGTGTGTAGGGAGTAGGGTGTAGGGAGTAGGGTGTAGTGTGTAGGGAGTAGGGTGTAGTGTGTAGGGAGTAGGGTGAAGTGTGTAGGGAGTAGGGTGTAGGGAGTAGGGTGTAGTGTGTAGGGAGTAGGGTGTAGTGTGTAGGGAGTAGGGTGAAGTGTGTAGGGTGTAGGGTGAAGTGTGTAGGGTGTAGGGAGTAGGGTGAAGTGTGTAGGGTGTAGGGAGTAGGGTGTAGTATGTAGGGAGTAGGGTGAAGTGTGTAGGGAGTAGGGTGAAGTGTGTAGGGAGTAGGGTGAAGTGTGTAGGGAATAGGGTGTAGTGTGTAGGGAGTAGGGTGTAGGGAGTAGGGTGAGGAATGGGGAGAAGGGAGTTTTAAACTAAAAATACATCTGTGCTGAAAGCTGGAGCGCTGTTACACTGTTCTACAGAGCAGAGTGAAAATGATCTGTCAGACTTCACTTTCAAGACTTTCCTGGAGCTAATCGCCACATTTAACTGCTACTCATTTAGACAAGTTGATGCAGAAGTTGATGCAGTCGCATTAAAACCTAAAACACTACTTCACCTGAACTCCTCTGCAGTGGAGGATGGGATTTTTGAAAAGTGGACAGTTTTAGAAAAGCACCCAAACACAAGAAAACCTCCTTAACTGCACTGTTTGTCTCCACTCATTTCTGAGTCAGTCTTTTCCCAAATGAAGATTATTAAGTCCAAATACTGTTCCACCATGACTGATGATCATTTGGAAGTCTGCCTAAAGCTGGCTAGCAGAAGCTACTGTCCAGACTATGTAATCCTGGCTGACTCCATATAGTACAAGCCATCAGAGTAAGGTACTGACCATAAATCTATTCAATTATATTGTACCATAAGCAAAATTAGTCAAAGTAAACCAGCATTTATAAGTATACTCAGTATATATGTATATGTTTATGTATACAGATTTAGCATTTTTAATATAGGTAGATCATTTTAACTTGGGCAGTTGAAAAGTAGCTCACAAGCCAAAAAGGTTTTGGGCATCACTGGTGTCAGGAATGGGGAAAAGGATGTAGGGAGTAGGGAGAAGGGTGTAGGGAGTAGGGTGTAGTGAGCAGGAAGCAGCCTGCAGGGTGTAGGGATCACTTACCAGTCTATGAGGTAAAAATCTGGAGTCAGACTGTTGCTCTGAAAGTGCTGGAATAATTTCGGAAGATTCTCCTCAAAGAAAACCTCAAACGCAGCAAAATACTTCAGCATCTGATCAACAAAACAAATATCTCAGGAATTTAGCTCCAGGAAACTTGGGTTAAAGACAACAATGTGGAATTTTGTCAAAGATCAACTCAGAATCTGTATCATGTTTAATAACTCTAACTAACACCAATGATTATATAGATGTGCGTGTGTGTGTGTGTGTGTGTGTGTGTGTGCGCGTTACCAGGTCATGGTCCACCCTGAAGAAGGCCATTTGACAGGGTTTGTTGAGGAGGTTTGCAAAGGCAATAAAGGCATCAGCTTCCTCGAGGTTCAGAATAAGAACAGCAGCTATGAAGGACATTCCCTGTACCTAAAACACACACACACACACACACACACACACTTCAGTACGTAACAGTAGCAATCGCTATTTAGCTCTGCTGCTGTTCCAGTCACAACACTCAAAACACACAAAAATCTGTGACAGAAACTTCTAGAAGATCAGCAGGTTCTCTGATACTCACATATCCTACATCAGGTCTGTAACACGTGTACGCTCCCAGGACATTGTGCAAAACATCATGATACGGTCCGCCCTTCAGAGAGAGAGGGAGAGACAGAGAGAGAGAGACAGAGAGAGAGAGGGAGAGAGACTTTTTTTTGACTTTTTACGCATCTTTATTTACACAAGTCACATATATAAAAGTCACAGTGACTTAATAAATAAATAAGTAAATAAATAAATACGTATTAAAATAAATGTCAGTAAATTATTTTAAATATGAGTGATTAGTTTAGTTCTGCTGCAAAGTTAAGTTTCCTTTCTGCAACAGAACACAACACATTATCACAACACCACACATTTAAACATATCCAAGTCATTCATACTTTTATAAAAATTAAAATCAATTGAAATTCTAGATTTCATCAGCCTTTTCAGAATTTTTATGGCGTCACAGTCAGTATTTTGTGCAATCTGGTTTTTCCGGCTCAGGTATATCACCATTTTGGCCTGACCAAATATAAAATTGATCAGTTGGCACCTGAACTGGTGTTTCCTGATGTACTTAAAACCAGAAATAAAACACTGAAAAGTAAAAACAACATTAAAAGACCTTAAAATGCTCCGTAAAAACACAAACAGTGACTGTAACCTGGAGCAGTGAATAAAAGCATGAAAAACTGTTTCTCTCTGTGAACAAAAAGGACAATCATGTGCAATATCAGGGTTTAAAACAGAAATAAAAGAGTTCACAGAGATAATACAGTGTAAAATCCTCCATTGGAGGTCGGCAGCTTTTTTAGTTAACGGTGGTTTATACAGTGCGTCCACTCTGGTTTAAAATCATCAGTAAAACCATGTACACTTCTCCATGGGGTGTCCACCCTCCCACTCAGCTTCTTATTTAAAACCTTTACACACGCTCTGTAGTGCAGCTTCCCCGACACTGACCCAAAGTCCATCTCCCCTTCACCCCGGCACTCCAGGAGGGGGCCTGCACACCCGTCGAGGTCAGGAGAGATGTTCAGCTGGGGAAAGGGTTCGTCCTCTGTAGGACCAGTCTCTGTGTGTGAATAGTCCATTAGCTGAACACGCTCCTCTGATGTCAATGCAGATTTCCAGCGGTGTAGGAGCTGATTGACAACACGCAGGGACCGCAGTCCCATACGCGCTGCCAGGTCCTCTGCCCTCGACAAGTCCGACCCCGCGATGTTCACAAGCTCCCGGAGCGTTATAAACCCTGAGGAGATGAGAGTTCTGGTCAGTGCAGGGACGGTCACACTGGAGATGTCCAGTCTCCCGCCGTACACCAGAGGCTCCTCCAGCAGCCAGTGTAGCGTTCTGCAGCCCTTGTTTTGTTTCTTAAAACAGTTCCAAATTTTAAAAAATCCACGGTAAAAGGCTGGTAGTCCAGAAATGTCCAGCATTTTTGTGTCCATTAAAAACAATGCTCTGTCCAGCCCCAGTCCTTGAACTGTGCGTAATAATCCACTGGCTGCTGCTCTCCATACTAAGTCTCCGGGTCCAGTGAGGAGTCTCTGGATGAACTGGAGGCGGAAGGCTGCGGCTCTGCTGGACAGCTGGACCAGCCCCTGTCCTCCTTCTTCTATGGGCAGATGGAGAACACTCTGTGGAATCCAGTGTAGACCATCCCAGAAGAAGTCCACCAGCAGGGCCTGGATGTTTGCCAACAGGTTCGGCGGCGGATCCACGCATGCCAGCTCGTGCCAGAGGGACGACGCGGCGAGGTTGTTGATGACCAGCGTTCTCCCCCTGTAGGACATCTTTGGAACTAGCCGCTTCCACCTGCTCAGTCTGCCCTTCACGTGCTCTACAGAACCTTCCCAGTTTTTACTTAAAAACTCATTGTTCCCCAGGTAGACACCCAAGTATTTAAAACCACCTCTTTTCCACGCTAAGCCTCCTGGTAGTGACGGTTGCCCACCTCCCCACCCCCCAACTAAAATGGCTTCACTTTTAGACCAGTTAACCTTGGCGGAGGATAAAAACTGAAAGTCATTTAAAATATCAGTTAAAACATTGACATCATTTTGTGTGTTTATCATCACTACCAGATCATCTGCATAAGCTGATAAACATATTGAGGCATTAGCATGTGGAATATTAAAACCAGAGAGATGACTTCTTAACTTATTTAAAAGAGGTTCAATAGCTAGAGAGTACAACATTCCAGAGAGGGAACAGCCCTGCCTGATCCCCCTGTACACTCTAAAAGGAGCACATAAACCACCATTAACCTTCAGTACACTCTCAATGTCACTGTACAACACCCTGATCATGGCTATAAAACCTGGACTGAACCCAAAGGCTTCCAGCACCTTCCACAAATATTCATGTTCAACCCGGTCAAAAGCCTTTTCCTGATCTAGAGAAATCAGACCAGTTTTTAAGCCCCATAGCCTGGAGACGTCCAAAATGTCACGAATTAGATACACATTATCGAATATGGACCTATCAGGCACACAGTACGTCTGGTCCTGGTGAATGAGCTGCACCATTACCTTAGTCAGTCTCGAGGCTAATGCTTTTGAGAGCAGCTTGCAGTCAGTGCACAGTAGTGAGACCGGGCGCCAGTTTTTCAGGTGGGTCAGGTCTCCCTTCTTCGGTAGCAGGGTCAGGACGGCCCTCCTGCAGCTCAACGGGAGTTCACCTCTCCGTACGCTGTCCCGTAGGACATCCAGCACGTCCTGCCCTATGACGGCCCAGAATGCCTTGTAAAACTCGACAGGGAGACCGTCTATACCTGACGCCCGTCCATTCTCCATCCCCTGGAGAGCCTCATGAACCTCCTCCAGCATCAGCTCCCTGTCCAGCTCTCTGGCCGCTTGCTCAGAGAGCTTTGGCAGGTTCATGAGGAAGCTGTCCTCCACTACTTGTGCCCCTGACCACTCACTGCTGTACAGCTTCGAGTAGAAGCTTACTGTCTGCTGGCGAATTTCAGTGGGCTCAGATACGAGATCCCCTGATTCTGTTTGCACAGCATGTATGAATCTTTTCTGTCCATTCTTCTGCTCTAAACTGAAAAAGAACTTTGAAGGAGCATCCATCTCAGCAGCGCTTTTAAAGTGTGAGCGGACCAGCGCCCCCTGTGCTGTAATGTCTAACAGGTCGTTCATTTTGGATTTTTTACGTTTGAGGGCTTCAATATGCCCTCGATTTCCGGTGGCCTCCAAACACTGGAGCTCCACTATTTCTATCTCCAGGGCTTTCAGAGATCTAACAATGTCTCTTGGGACATTGAGAGTGTACTGTTGACAGAATTCTTTGACTTGCGTTTTAATCACATCCCACCACAGCTGAAGTGAACTAAAAGCTGCCTTCTCATGTTTAAAACAATTCCATAAATAAATAAAAGACTCTCTAAAATTAGCATCTTCTAAAAGAGCAGTGTTAAAATGCCAGTAGGCACTCCTAGGTTTAACCTTCTCTTTAGTAATAGTACACTGGACCATGCTGTGGTCAGAGATACCTGCTGGAACAATAAAACACTTTGTAAAAAGTGTCAGCTGATGCTTAAAACCATAAAAACGATCTAATCTCACCAGGGAGAGTGTGTTATCTATGGCATGGGCCCACGTGTACTGTCTCTTGTTCTTATGAAAAGTTCTCCATATGTCGCTCAACTCGTGGGCCTCCACCATCTCCCACAGACGCTTACGGGAAGCCATGTGAGGTTCTGTGTGGTTCCGGTCTAAAATATCTGTAGTACAGTTAAAATCACCACCCAGAATTAAAATTTCTGCAGTGTTGCAGTCAGCAATGACATTGTTCAGAGTATCTAAAAACATCATCCTCTCCACTGCACTGGTGTGAGTGTACACACAGATAAAAACTAAAACCTCATTCTCATAAAAAGTTTTCACTTTTAAAAGCCTCCCATTTAAAAATTCTTCAACTGAATAAGAACAAGGAATAAAACTGTGAGTAAAGAGCAAGGCGACTCCACCACTGAGTGTTGTGTTATGACTTAAAACCACCAACCCATCCCACTCCTTCACCCAATCAGCAGCATTGCTGGTATCGCTGTGGGTTTCCTGCAGCATGGCAACGTCAATGTGCTTCTGCTTTAAAACTTCATACAGTTTAGCGCTCTTATTCTGCTCTCTTGCCCCATTAATATTTAAACTCGCAATATTAACTCCTTTCATTAAAATAAATAAAATAAATAAAATTAAACAGAGCGTAAAAACCACTCTACCATAAAAAAAACACCACATTAGTCATCATCAGAGTTTTCCTTATTCACTCTTGTGATCAGTTTCTTCAGACGGAAAATTTCAACATCGATGAATGCACCTTCTCTTCTGAAGAACTTAACGTCGTGAATAAACTGCTTACGGTCCGGGAAAAACTCTTCCAATGCTACATTTTTCTGCCATTTGGTGTTCCTTAAAAACTCTTTAATATCATCATCATCGCTGTACACAACATTAACCTGTTCCTCCTGAGAATCGAACATTAAAACAGAGTCTGACATGCAGTCATCACTGTCTGATTCTCGTTCCCCCATCTTTGTGTCCTTTTATGCCTGCTTTTTTCCCGTCCCTTACCTTGCTTTTTCCTTTTATTTGGCACTTTAAAGACGGGCTCATCCACCATGTCCACGTCTCCCCCGTCCCCCTGCACTGGTGTAGTGTCCGGTGTTTCCGGGCGGTCTCTCTGCACCTCCGTGCCTGCCTCTGCCAGCGCAGGCAGCTCCAGCACTGCTCCAGAACCCACTGAGCTCTTCTCAGTGGAGCACGGCTTCTCCCGGTCCGGTTGAGCCGAGCATGGCTCTTCCGCGGCCGGTTCGGCCGTGCATGGCTTTTCCGGGGCTGTTGCAGCTCCAGTGGGCTTCTGGGTTGCAGGCTGGGCTTGGGGCTCACTCTCTTTCGGGTCTGGTGCAGCAGCAGCTCCGGGGCCCTCAGCAGCCGGCCAAACTGTAGCCGCAGGGGGAACGACCCCAGCCGACTGAGCTGCGTCCTGCCCCGGTCGCTCAGAAACACCGGGGTCACTCTGCCTCTCAGGGCAGGCCCGAGCAAGATGACCAGTTTTTCCACATTTAAAACACTTAATATCTGTATCAAAAGAAACAAAGATATTGTAGTCAAAGCCTTCAACTCTGAATTTAAAAACAGCATTCAGCTCTTCCACACCTTCTCTAAAAACCATGAAGACCATTCTCCTGAAGGACACCAAGTGTTTAACCAGTGGGGACTTACAGCCAAGAGGGATTCTCTTAATGGGGGAGACAATTCGCCCGTACCGAGACAGTTCTTTACAGATAGCTTCATCTGAAATAAAAGGAGGGACGTTGGACAACAAGATTTTCTTAGCTGGGGAACTGAGGGGAGAAACCAGTATTTGCTCATTATTAACAATGATGCCTTTCTGAATCAGATTTCTGACTTTCTCAACATTATTCAGAAACACCACAATGGCACTGTTCATTCTGGAGGCAGAGACAATGTTCTCATGCCCCACCACGTTACCGACTGCCAAACAACATTCTTCAACACTCACCGGACACACAACACAGACACCGTGCCGGACACACGACACGGACACCGTGCCGGACACACAACACGGACACCGTGCCAGCGAGTCAAACTCTCACACAACCTCGCGGTCGGATCCGCCATAACCACGCTTCACCGACACGCTACTCACACACACCTGCACACACACACACTCACACACACAGTTATTGTCCGCACACACTCGCTCACACTCACACAATAAGTATATTAATATTCCGAGATTTTAAACGGAAAAGAATTGCACTTTAGTGCCGAAAAAATTGGCAAAACGCCAACCGCTCTCACGCGCTCCACACGCCACACTCGCCTCTCTGCCGCACATGCGCAGAGAGAGAGAGAGAGAGAGGGAGAGACAGAGAGAGAGAGAGAGAGAGAGAGACAGAGAGAGAGAGAGAGAGACTTTGACTTTTGATGGTCATTTATTAAATCCAATTATTCGTTCACTTTAGCAGCAAATTTCACAAGGGAAATTGAGTAAATAAATAGTTAAATAATTAAATAAATCAAGTAGTCCATTTATAAAGATAGATAGATAGATAGATAGATAGATAGATAGATAGATAGATAAATAAATAAATAAATGGCACATCAAAAACCTAGTTAAAAAACTATTAAAATACACAGGAAGTTAAAATAAAAGTTCATCCAAACTCACGTGCAAACAGCAGTTCATCATTTACACCAGTACACACGGCTCCCCATCACACCACAGTTCATCATTTACACCAGTACACACGGCTCCCCATCACACCACAGTTCATCATTTACACCAGTACACACGGCTCCTCATCACACCACAGTTCATCATTTACACCAGTACACACGGCTCCCCATCACACCACAGTTCATCATTTACACCAGTACACACGGCTCCCCATCACACCACAGTTCATCATTTACACCAGTACACACGGCTCCCCATCACACCACATCAGCTGGAACTGTTCAAGGTCATTCATACTTTTATAAAAGTCGAAATCAACAAAGACCCTTGTTTTGACCAGTCTCTGAAAGATTACAGTAACATCATGTGTGTTCTGTGTCACTTTGTTCTTTCTGCTGGTGTAGATGGCCAGTTTCGCCTGGCCCAGGATAAAATTGACCAGCTGACACTTGAACCTTTCTTTTCTGGTGTATTTAAAACCAAGGATAAAAACCTGTGAGGTAAAAACCGTGTTAAAACACTCAAAGACACTCGCTAAAACACTAAAAAGTGGATGAAGTCTAAAACAGTTCATAAAAGCATGAAACACTGTCTCCCTCTGTAAACAAAAAGGACACTCGTGTGACCTCTGGGTTTAAAATACAGATAAAAGCGTTTACAGAGACAATGCCATGCAGTATTCTCCACTGCAGGCCACCTGTTCTTTTAGTTAACGGTGGTTTGTACAACGTTCGCCACTCTGGCTTTACATCAACGTTCAGCCCAAGGACACTGCGCCAGGGCGTGTCTGCCCTCCCGTCTAACCATCTCTTATTGTACACTTTAACACACAGTTTGTAGACGCTCTTACCCGAGGCTGTGTTAAGGCCTATAGCTGTTCTTTCCCCATCTCCGAGGAGGGGACCTGAGACCTCTGACAGATTAGGTACAAGAGAAAGAACTGGATTGGTCTCACCTTCCTCAGAGCTGACCACCCCAGCGCAGTAGTCCCTGAGCTGCATGCGCTCTTCAGATGTAAGTGTTGACCTCCACCTCTGTAAAAGCTGTGCAATCACACGTACAGACTTTACCCCTAGCTTTGTTGCTACATCGTCTGAGTGAGCAAAGTCCGGTCCTGACAGTTGCACCAACTGTCGTAGTGTCACAGTCCTTGTGGAGATCAATGCTCTGGTTAAGGCTGGAGAGATCCTGCTGGTGACATCCAGCTGAGCGCCATGGACGAGAGGTTCATCGAGAAGCCAGCACAGTGACGAAGAGTCCTCCTTCTGCAATCTGAACTGGTTAAAAACTTTAAAAATACTTTGATAAAAAGCTGGTAATCCAGCTAGGCTTAGTTGCTTTGTGTCCATTAAAAACAGTGACCTGTCCAGACCCAATCCTCCCACTGTGCGTAGTGTTCCGTTCGCAGCTGCTCTCCATGAGAGGTTCTCTGGGCCAGTGAGGAGCTTCTGTACATGACAAAGACGAAAGGCCACAGTCCTGCTGGATAAGTGGATAAGTCCTTGTCCGCTCTCTTCCTTGGGTAGGTATAGAATGCTTTGTGGTAACCAGTGCAGCTTGTCCCAGAAGAAGTCCACTATCATGGCCTGCAGGTCTGCTAGTAGTTTGGGAGGGGGGTCAATACAGGCCAGTCTGTGCCATAACATTGAAGCAACTAGATTGTTTATAACCAAAGTTCTGCCCTTATATGACATCTTTGGAACGAGCCATTTCCATTTATTCAGACGTCCTTTTAGCTTTTCACTTATGCCTTCCCAGTTTTTCTTAACATAGCTGCTGTCTCCCAGGTACACTCCCCTATACTTAAAACCGCCTGTTCTCCAGGTCAAATTATCCGGGAGACATGGTTCCCCACCTTTCCAGTCCCCGACTAAAATGGCTTCACTTTTGTTCCAGTTTACTTTTGCAGAAGATATCACATTAAACTTAATTATGATGTCAGTTAAAATATCAATATCTCTTTGTTCAGTCACCATCACAATAACATCATCAGCATAGGCAGAAACACAGTATGGGGTATTACACCTTGGTATAGACAGACCAGAAATCTTGCTTCTTATCTGACATAGTAAAGGTTCTATGGCCAGGGCGTATAACATGCCAGACAGAGAGCAGCCCTGCCTAATACCCCTATACACTTTAAAAGGCACAGATAAACCACCGTTAACTTTCAGTACGCTCTCAATGTCGCTGTACAGCACCTGGATCATGGCCTTGAACCCGGAGTCGAACCCAAAATTCTCTAACGCCCTCCACAAATACTGGTGTTCAACCCGGTCGAAAGCCTTCTCCTGATCTATGAAAATAAGACCAGTCTTCAGCCCCAATAGCCTAGAGACGTCCAAAATGTTACGAATTAAGTGTACATTGTCGTGGATAGACCTGCCAGGCACACAGTACGTCTGGTCAAAGTGGATGACTTGCTCCATCACCTTTCCTAGCCTTGTTGCTAATGCTTTTGAGAGCACCTTGCAGTCTGTGCAGAGTAAGGAGACAGGGCGCCAGTTCCTGAGGTCAGTCTGATCTCCCTTCTTTGAGAGTAGGGTCAGGACTGCTCTATGGCTACTCAGCGGCAGTCTGCCTTCGCTTATGCTCGCCTTCAACACTTCCAGCAAGTCCTGCCCTATCACTGACCAGAAAGCCTTAAAAAACTCCACCGAAAGCCCATCGATTCCAGGTGACCGCCCATTTTGCATGCTGTTGATTGCAACCTCCAACTCATCGAGGGTCAGCTCCCTGTCCAGTTCCCTAGCTGACTCCTCAGTTATTTTAGGAAGATTCCTGCCAAAATCTTCCTCCACCTCCTGCACAGCTGCGAGCTCACTCCTGTACAGCTTTGAGTAAAAGCTGACTGTCTGCTTGCGAATTTCAGTGGGATCAGTTACAAGCTCCCCTGAATCTGTACGCAAAGCATGTATGAACCTTTTCTGTCCATTTTTTTTCTCAAGACTAAAGAAGAACTTGGAAGGAGCGTCCATCTCTGTTACGCTTTTAAAGTGCGAGCGGACCAGCGCCCCCTGCACTGTTGTGTCCAACAACTCACCCAACGCATGTTTTTTCTTTTTGAGAGCCTCAATATGGCCTCGATTTCCTGTGGACTCCACCAAACCCTGGAGTTCCACTACCTCAATCTCTAGAGCTCTAAGTGATCTGGTGATGTCCTTAGTCACATTGTGAGCGTACTGTTGACAAAACATTTGAATGTGCACTTTTGCCACATCCCACCAATCTTGCAGTGATGTAAAAGTCGGCTTCTGGAGCCTAAAAGCATGCCAAAAGAAAATAAAACTCTCTCTAAAATTGACATCATCTAAAAGAGCAGCATTAAAATGCCAGTAGGCACTACGTGGCTTTACATTGCTCTTCTTAAAAGTGCACTGTACCATAAAATGATCTGAAAAACCCACAGGATAAATAACACAGGACCTAAAAATATTCAGCTGATGTTTAAAAGTGTAAAAACGATCAAGCCTTGCTAGTGAGAGGAGGTTCTCTTTACAATGGGACCAGGTGTATTGTCTCTCTGTTTCATGGAAATTCCTCCAAACATCACTCAGGTCATGTGTTGTGATTAACTCACACAGGCGTTTGCGAGAGGCAGCATGAGGTTCTAAATGGTTCCTATCTAAAACGTCTTCAGTGCAGTTAAAATCCCCACCAATGATTAAAACTTCACTCTGACTACAGGAACCAATGACAGTGCTTAAAATATTTAAGAACACCATTCTCTCCACACTTAGGGTGGGAGCGTACACACAAATAAAAACAAAAATCTTGTTCTCATAAAACGCCCGCACTTTTAAAAGCCTGCCTTTTAAAACTTCTTCAACATCATAAGACTGTGGGCTAAAAGACGGTGAAAATAAACACCGCCGCTAAGAGAGGTACTGTGACTTAAAAACACAAGTCCCTTCCACTCGCTCGCCCAGTCCGAGGAGTTTCCGGGATCGCTATGAGTTTCCTGCAGGAAAACAACATCCGCATGCTTGTGTCTCACCGTCTCATACACTGCCGCTCTCTTTCTGTGGTCCCTGGCACCATTGATGTTGAGGGTTACGGCAGTGATAGCGCTCATTATTAAATAATAAAATATCACCCACATAATGCAATCAATCAGTTGGTTAGGCATTACAGAGCTCAGCAGTCTATAAAGAATCTTCGGTGTTCTTCCTAAGTTTGGTCACTATGGCTTTCAGACGATAGATTTCAGTTTTTTCCAAACACACCACACCGCATTAACTTTTTAACATCACACACAAACTGTTCAGTGTCTGGGAAAAATTCTTCAATATTCACTGACCTTTTGCCCTTGGTGTTTTTTAAAAACGCTGATATTTCTGCTGGTGTGTAGACCGTCTCCCTTTCGTCTGACTGTGAGCACTGTGACCAACTTGAGTCCGTGGAGCCACCATCACTTTCTTCCACGTCTGACTCGTGTTTCTTAGCCTGCTTGTTGCTCCTGCTTTTAGATTTTTTCTTACGCTTAGTGGGGACTTTAAAAACAGGTTCTGCTTCCATCTCAGCATCTGTACCTCCATTATCGAGACTGTCCCGTTCCTCCACCTGGCTTGTCTGCAAGGGGGGCTCGGATGTTGTTTCGCCCATCTCTTTATCACTTTTCGCAGGATCAGATGCTCCTGCTTTGTCCCCTGCGGGTTTCGCCACAGTAGCACCAGGGTTGCCTCCGCTGAGCCCGGTCTCAACCGCAGGGGGAACGGTCATGACGGGATCCAGCATGGAGGAGGCAGCAGCTACGGGCTTAACCGCAGGAGGGTCAGCTGTAACAGACTCAGCCACCGGAGAAACCGATACAGAGGGCCCATCTCCCTCAGTATCACCACTGTGCACATCTGGCCTAGTCTGCTCAGCCTGCCTGTCTGTCGCCCCATCTTTAACCTTCTCTGGACATGCACGAACCAAGTGTCCTGTTTCACCACAGTTGAAACATTTCATGCCAGAGTCAGTAGTCACAAACACAGTGTAGTCAAAGCCATCCATGCTAAATTTCACCGCTAAGTCCAGCTCCTCCACGCCATTATTCAGCACCATGTACACCAGTCTCCTAAAGGAAACTATCTTTGAGTTTCTTAACTCTGGTGCTTTACTGCCCATGTGGATCTTTCTTATAGGAGAGACCATTTTGCCATAGCGGTAGAGCTCTTTAGCAATGGTGTCATTTTTCAGGAAAGGAGGAACGTTTGACAAAATTATTTTCTTTGATGGAGTACTGAGAGGAAGCACCGTTACCAGGGAATCATTAATGACCACTTTCTGTTTAACAATCTCATTCACTTTGTTCAAAGAGTTCAGAAAAAGCACAATAGCACTGTTCATACGGGAGGCAGCTAAAATGTTGCTGTACCCTACCACCTTCCCGACCGCCAACACACACTCCTCCACGCTAACGTTACACACAATCCTCACACCATGCTGCCGTGTGAGAGACTCGTACACGCTATCATCCACCTTCTCCATGTTCCCGGCGCAAAGCGTGCCGAAATGCCGGCTCACTCCTTACCGGGAAACACACACCACACACGCACCCAAACACACACGCGCCCACACACACTAACACACACACACACAGCTCCTCACAAAACACGCAAACCAAACAACAACAAAAAATTAAATGAATTGCCAAAAAAGACAAAGTTTTGAAGTTTTGACAGAGAGAGAGAGAGAGAGAGAGAGGGAGAGAGGGAGAGGGAGAGAGAGACAGAGACAGAGAGACAGATAGAGAGACAGAGAGAGGGAGAGAGAGAGAGAGAGAGAGAGAGAGAGAGACAGAGACAGAGAGAGGGAGAGAGAGACAGAGACAGAGAGAGGGAGAGAGGGGGAGAGAGGGAGAGAGAGAGAGAGAGGGAGAGAGGGGGAGAGAGGGAGAGAGAGAGAGAGAGGGAGAGAGAGAGAGAGAGGGAGAGAGACAGAGACAGAGAGGGGGAGAGAGAGAGAGCGAGAGAGAGAGACAGACAGAGAGAGGGAGAGAGAGACAGAGACAGAGAGACAGAGAGAGGGGGAGAGAGGGAGAGAGAGAGACAGAGACAGAGACAGGGGGAGAGAGGGAGAGAGAGAGAGAGAGAGAGAGAGAGACAGAGAGAGAGAGAGACAAAGAGAGAGAGAGAGGGAGAGAGAGAGAGGGAGAGAGAGAGAGGGAGAGAGAGGGAGAGAGAGACAGAGACAGAGAGAGGGAGAGAGAGACAGAGAGGGAGAGAGAGACAGAGACAGAGAGACAGAGAGAGGGGGAGAGAGAGAGAGAGAGAGACAGAGAGACAGAGAGAGGGGGAGAGAGAGAGAGAGAGAGCTTTTAGGACATAGAACATCTCATGATCTCTTTCCATATTTATTTTTCCTGAACTTGTTCCTTACCTTCTGGAATATAAAGAGCGAGGGGAAAGTCCTGAAGATGTCCAGCTTAATCAGGTCCAGACTGGACTCCTTATCTACACCACAATCTGTGATAAAAAAAACCCGGTAGGGTCAGAGAGATGTTCATAAAGAACACTTACTCTAGAGCTGAAGAGTGTGTGTGTGTGTGTTTTTAGGTGTCTCCTGTAAGTGCTCCGGTTTGAGGTGGAGTTCATACCTTCGCTCTCGCTGAGTGATCCCGTCTCGTTGAAACTGCGCCACTTCTCTTTAGCTCGTGACAGGAAGATTTCATACAGTTCTGTAAACACACACACACACACACACACACACACACTAATTCTCACCATCGTGCGTATTAATTATCTGACACTATTTGTAAACATACTAATGGACGATTCTGTAATAACAGGAGATGTTACTGAAATGCCGTTTCCATGGTTACCGGGGGTGATGTTGAGCTCGTTTCCGATGGCGAGGCTCCAGATCTTGCCGCGGATGCTCGGTGGGAGACCCTGCCACCACAACTCCCTCACACGCCGCGTGTTCCTCCTGAATAATCAATGAGTTCGTTAATCAATTAGTTCAGATAATCAACTACTCCCTCTAATTAATCAAATCGATCAATCGTTTCATGACGGATCTGTTGGCACAATTAACCTGAAGAGAGAGAATAAAGAGAGACTGCTGAGGGGACGAGTGTTTATAGCTGAAGAGAGAGAGAATAAAGGGAGACTGCTGAGGGGATGAGTGTTTATAGCTGAAGAGAGAGAGAATAAAGGGAGACTGCTGAGGGGATGAGTGTTTATAGCTGAAGAGAGAGAATAAAGGGAGACTGCTGAGGGGACGAGTGTTTATAGCTGAAGAGAGAGAATAAAGAGAGACTGCTGAGGGGATGAGTGTTTATAGCTGAAGAGAGAGAGAATGAAGAGAGACTGCTGAGGGGATGAGTGTTTATAGCTGATATAATAAGTGATAATAGCTATAAATGAATTAAAAAAGTCCTAAGTTTTTGTGGTGTGAGACAGTAAACCCTCGTGCAGTTAGAGGAAAATAATCAACGTCAGGGTGATATCCCCAGCTGCTCATCACCACATCACTCCATCACTCAGGGTGTTACGGAATGAACACCAGATAACCGAGTGCACTCACACGTTCTCCCAGTTGGGCAGGATCTCTGTGTTCCAGACGACCACGGCGCGAGCGATGCTCTCCTCCTGCCGGTGTCTCTCCTTCATCTGCTTCTTCTTACGCTGAGCTTCCTTCAGCTCTGAGCACAGAGATGAGAGAGGGACAGGAAGCAAAGACTTTAATCAGAACGTGAGAAATCTGAGGACAGGAAGTGACAGAAAGGAGAAGTGCTCAGAGAACCATAAGACTTTCTCTCTCACTTCTCTTTCATGTGTGCGTGACACTGCCCCCTAGTGGACATGATTGGTTACAGACAGGTGATATGAGTAAGTGTTCTTCCTCACCTCTCCTCTTGGCTCCTGCCATCATCTCGTTGTACTGCTGTCTGTGTCTCTGAGCTTCTTCCTCTGACTTGGCCGGCAGGTTCCTGACACAGACAGTGACCATTTCTTTTGGTCATTTGCTTTGTGACTCAGTGTTTCAAGCTAATGCTTTAAAATATATTTATAAATGTTTATGCTTCTGAAAGTACAAAAATGTAAAGAAGTCTTACGCAGGTCTGTCCTCCAGAATGAGACCCGTGGTGGAGAGAGGCTCAAACTCCAGATTCTTACGTCTCACTGGTTCAGCCTGAGAGAGAGAGAGAGAGAGAGAGAGAGATGGACACAGAGGGGGAGAGAGAGAGAGAGAGAGAGAGAGAGAGATGGACACAGAGGGGGAGAGAGAGAGAGAGAGAGATGGACACAGAGGGGGAGAGAGAGAGAGAGAGAGAGAGATAGAGAGAGAGAGAGAGAGAGAGATGGACAGAGAGAGAGAGAGAGAGAGAGATTTTAAAAACCATAAAGTGACCATTGAAGAAAGCCCCTTATTCAGCTGGTCCTGAAGCTCCACTCAGTGACCAGCCCTCGGGACACTAACACACTCATCCACAGAATCAGACACACACACATTCAATTATGAACTGAAACAACTCAAAGAAATTAAACTACAGTATTATTTAGTGTTAAACAGAGAGAGAGAGAGAGAGAGAGAGCGAGAGAGAGAGAGAGCGAGAGTGCTCCACTTCCTAACATTCTGTCCTTACTGAAGAAATGATAAAATAATTCTGTTGTGTTTTGTCCTGACTTCATCAAATTGAAGAAAAAACAAACATCAGTATCTGCTTGAAAATCAGACTGTATTTCCCTAAACAGCTCAGTACATACACACCCCCACAACAAGAGGGAGGAGTCCACCAAAAGAGGAGAGGAGAGAGAGAGACAGGCAGAGAGAAAGAGAGAGCAAGACAGGCAGAGAGAGAGAGAGAGAGCAAGACAGGCAGAGAGAGAGAGAGAGAAAGAGAGAGAGAAAGAGAGAGAGAGAGAGAGAGAGAGAGAGAGAGAGAGAGAGAGAAAGACAGAGTTTTCTGGATGTTGAAGGTCCTGTAGTGTGTTGACGTTCCTGTGGTGCATCAGGTGTGACTCCACCCATCTAACAGCACCACCTCCATCATGTCACACTCCCAGAGCGCTCACCCTTTTTATTTTTGTTTAGGGCGTGGTCATGTACTGAGGAAGTTGACTCAACATGTCACTGTCTACAGATTACTAACAGAAATAATTCATCTGTAACGACATTAACGATGTCTCATTAATAATGCAGGGACCTGTTCATTTTAAAGATTTAAAGTGTTCTAAGTGAGGATCTGTGTTTGTGTGTGTGTGTGTGTGTGTGTGTGTGGAATACAGAGAGACACCTGTGGGTGGCGTGGGGAGAATCATGAGCATAGTGAACAGCAGAAGCTAAAAGCTACTCTTCATTAATACACACACACACACAGAATAGAGAAAGAAGCCATAGAAACGCAGCTGCAACCTAAATACACACACACTCTTACACTAACACACTCGCACGCACACACAGACACAAACACACAAACATACACTCAGACACACTGACACACACACTCACTGACACTGTCACACTAACACACACACACACAGCTCTATTCTCAACCACATGCCCTGGGTGTGAACCTTTCTGAAGATCAGACTCTCAGAGCAGCATCACTGAACTCCTGCATGGGGTGGTCCCTGCAGTTAGCTCCACCCCCAGGCTTCCTCACCTGCTGTGGCATTCCGGAGTCTCCGGTGAGGTTTCCTTTGGGAGAAATCTTCCCAAATATTCTCCACCCCGAAGCAGCGGCTGTGGTCTTCGACTCTTTGGGCTTCCAGGAAAACAGACTTCTGCAGAGACAGAGACGAGGAACAGAAACTGTCCATCAAACACGTGTTAGCTCTGAGAATCATGAGCTCTGATTGGTCAGAAGGTGTGGATTAATTCTCTCCAACAGCATCTCTAACTGGACCGCAGCTTTATATTAATACTCTCTCTCATGAGATCAGAGGACATGCCAGATATCACCATGGTTACAGCCAACCAGGGGGAAGGTTCATCACCAAAAGGTTGGTTTAGAGATTAGTTTCAGAAGGAGCCAGCAGCTTGACCTCTAATAACCCCGAAGGAGTCAGCAGCTTGACCTCTAATAACCCGAGTGCTGCTTTAACTCCTCAGCTCTAAAAGTTGAAGCGGTTTTAATTTTTAATTCAGTTTAAATTCACCCAGTTTCCTTTCTCATCGTAATGACATGACCCTGAAACATCTACGTGAAGGTCACACATCACTTCTACACGTCTGCTAATTTCATTTACTTTTACTCAGCTGTTAAACATTTTATTTTATTTTAACTTTTTTAATATTTACATTACTGTTAGATCTGTGTCCTGAATTTATTTTTTAATAAAATTAAATAAATTTTATTTTTATGATTTAATTTTTTTATTTATTTACTTTTTCATTTAATTTTATTTTTGTTCATTTTCTTTTATTTATTTTATCCTAGTTTATATTTTTTTATTTTATTCCTGGTTTAATTTTTAAAATATTTATTAAATTTTGTTTTTGCTATTATTATTGTACTTTATTTTCTACTTTATCCATGAGTCACGAAGATTACATACTTTTTTTATTTTCTTATTTATTTATATTTATTTTATTTTTTTAAACACTTTATTTTACTTTTGCATTTATGTCACCTGATTTTTTCTTTCTTATTTTTATTTGTTCCAACCTTCTTTTTTTATTACGATATTATTTTAATATCTTTGCAGCTGATTATATTAGCATAAAAATGCTTAACTTTAATAAATGTGTTAAATTATTAATTTATTCTATTATATTTATGACCAGGTAATTTTTATTTGTATTTTTATTTAAATTAAATCTTTTAATATAAAGTATTCCTTTTACTTGTAAGGATCTCATGATCATTTTTATATCGTTACCATAATAAAAAAATTAAATATTTAAAATAATAATTATAATTCTTGTCTAATTACAATTGTGTATAATTTTCACTGCTACACGATTTGTCTTTACAGGTTTTAATTTGGCTGGATTTTGATTATTTTATTATTTTTTTAAAATAAATGATGGTTCAATAATATGCAGACACTGCAATATTTTTTAACTTAATAAACTAAATATTAAAAAGAAGATTTCCTCATGAATTGTTTGTTTTTATCGGTACCTGGTGAGGAAGTCGGTGAAGCCGTGCCTCCTGCTCAGCGTCTGCTCGGCTGAAGGTTCCGGATCGATGTCTTGACTCTGCTGAAGTTCATCAGGAGCGCTCTGTCGGCGGCCGAGCTCCAAACTGTTCAGAATAACATCCATGTCTCCATCGTCCATGAAATATCCAGCGTTATCGTGACTCAGGGGGGTGGAGTCGCAGCTGAGCGACATCGCCTGGCCGGGATTAGTCCTCAGAGTCCGTGGTCTCGCCATACCGACGGCATCTTCCGTCTCCTGCTTGCTCACCACTTCAATAACACTACCTATATAAAGTTCTGAGAGGTCCGAGATGGTTTCTGACGAGAGATCTGAGCAGCTCCTCGCTTCCTGTGGACGTTCCGTGGCATTCCGAGATTCCCTGATGGAATAAACGGGGATGGAGGAGGTCCCTGAAATGCTTCTTCGGTTTATAACTAGATATCCACAGTTTCCCACCCGGACCCCGTTCTCTAGAGCTTCGTTTGGAAAAGGTCCTTTACTGTCCATCTGTAAATCTCCATTTGGTATCATCTCCAGTTCCATACAGCAGGAACTCTTCCCGGCACACACCCCTGGACATACCGGACACTCAGGATTTTTTTTGGCAGCATCCTTTCCCAGCAGGAGATTCCCAGTAACCTGATCCTGAGGTAACACACCGTGCGTAAGCGGCAGGCTGTGGATGGGTTCATCAGCTTCCGCTGGGCTCACATCGCTTTCCTTCACACTTGTGGGATCTCCAGTTACACTAGCAGCTGTTTTGACATCTAATGTGCTTAAGGTTCCACGTGTGGTCAGACTGCCACCAGGTCCAGCTACACCCTGGCCAAGATCGGTTCTCCTGGAACCTGCTGTTTCTCCAGAAGTGATCAGTTTGGCATCATTTCCTGACATTTCACTCCCACTGGTTTCTCCAATATCCACCACTTTATCAGCTCCACATGGGCTGATGTTTGTTTCACAGGTTCCTGGGGTTTTTTTTCTAACAGCTGTATTGATGTTGGTTCTCCTGCGAGCTGCTGTTTCTCCAGATGTGGCTAAATTGGCAGTGGTTTCTTTGATATCCACCGTTTCATCAGCTGATTTCAGACTAGTGCTGGTTTCCCATCGAGTCCCAGTTGTTCCCCAAGACGTTGTCTGATCACCATGGGATTCTCCAGTAGCGACGGTTTCTCCGATCACAACTGGACTGCCGTGAAAATCACAAACATCTGCATCTTCTCCGTCCGACGTGTTTATGGTTCTAGCTGCAGTCTGCAGATTGCCGTTAATTTCGCCAACGTTAGCAGCGTCTCCGGTTATAGCCCGGTTTATGCTGCTTCCTCTAGCACCAGATGTTTGTGCAGATGTGGTCGGGTTGCAACTGGATTCTGCAATCACAAGTGTACTGGCATGGACATCTGTAGCTCTTCCAGCTAATGTGCTTGCGTGTCCAGATGCAGTCTGAGGACCATCTCTTGATATAAAGCAGCTGGAGAGGTTTCCTCTAGTACCTGACGTTTCTCCAGATGTGATCAGACGGCCATTGGTTCCCCTGATACCGTCTGTTCCTTCACTTTTTTTCATTGGACTGGCACGGAATCCCCAAAGATCCGTCTCTTCTCCATTTTCTGAGTTTATGAATCCAGATGTTGTCACATGAGCACCAGAACAATGGAGATTTCTGTTCTGCTTCAGGTCGGGATTGATTTCTCCAAAATATCCCGTTTCCCCATCTGCTGTCCTGATGTGTCCAGATGTGCTTGGTCTATCCTTTGGTTCCAGACTCAGCTCAATGACACCATCCGGTTCTGGAAACCCATTGATGTCGGTTTCCTCAGAAGCGACCCGGGTTCCTCCTGAGTTCCCGGTATCATTTGGACCTGAATAAAACACACTGTTCCTGTGAGCACGATGAGTCTGAGCCAGAGGTCGGAGTGTGTGTGTTTTATATCCTTCAGCTCGGTTTTCATTGACATCCACGGCGAAAGACAGGACGGATTCGGTACCGTCCTCTCGGTCCATCTCCATCACGGTCCGAACCCGGAAGTGCAAATACAAAACATTAGCTTCGCCTCTATCCGACTGCAAGGATTAAACCGGCTTATTCCTCTGTCTCCACACTGGGATTTCATTTTATTCCCATATACGCAGACATGCAGAAATGTTCAAATTAATCACTTTATAGATGATCAGTTTCATATCCCGATAACTGAAAGAATCGATGTAAATCGAAGCCATCGCTGATAATCGCTCCTAGCCTGCTCTACATGGAAGCTGAGGTTAGCTTCGGTCCACCGCACGCACAAACTCGGACGCCATTTTGAATGGAACGACGCCGGCGGCTTACTTCACAACTGCACCCTTACTCCCTACATACGCGCACTACTTAGGGCACAAATTAACGCCGCGACTCGCCCTACCTAGTGCACGTTATAGCCAATAGCGCTCCGTTAGGAATGCAGCCCAAGTGGCGTTCCCCTGACCAGTCTAAAAGACATAGAGGGCGTTAGAAGAATTGAAGCGACACCTAGTGTTTCGAAAGAGTAGTTACACTAATAAATAAATAATCAATAACAATAAATAATCAATACACTAATAAATTATCAATAACAAACAACCCAAATCAATACTCTATATACAGACAACCAATTTACATTTTATATTATTATTCTCAGTTTAAATGAATTAAAATTGCTTTCTGAATCACGTTTGTAAATAAAAAAAATATTTTAAACAAAAAAAATAGAAATAAAAATTTGGAAATAAAATCGAAATTATTATACATAAAAAATGTTTTTAATATTATTAATATCCATGGCTTAAATGTTATAACTGCATATATTGGTGTATTTACAAACTGCAGTCCTAGAAGTAAAGGTGTATTTCATATAAACTAAACTAAAATAAATAAATAAAAAAAACAGAACAGTTGGAATGCAAATAAAAAGTGTGACATAAACTAGAATAATGTAATCTACTTTAAAAATAAACTACTTTCTCTCATTGCTGCAGCATTTACATTAAATAAAACGGTAATTTGTAATAAATAATCCAAAATTTAAAAAAAAAAAAAAAAAGATTTAATTTGGCTCATCCTCGTATAAATGATGTAATAAATAGAAATGTTATCTGGAGACCTGACACTAAGCATTAACATCAGCAAAATGAACAAAGAATATCATCATCATCATCATCATCAACAACATCATCAACAATAACAAATTATTTTTTATTAATTATAATGTTTTCCGTTTTCTGAATTCAAGCATTCACGAGGAAATCAATAAACAGTGAAATGTGCATAAAAATACATAGACAGGAGATGTGGACATTATGACCACTAGGTGGCGCTAAACCACCATCATCTACATCTGATCTGCTCTGATCCACTGGGGAGGATTTTATCAGATCTACAGGAAGTAGAAGTTTAGTGCTGACCAGTGATTAGCGGAGTGCAGAGAGATAAACCTCAGTGCTCAGCCTGCCCTTTTTTATTATCTGTTTCTGTTTATATCATTTGCTCCATGTCTCTGACCTCATCCCACAACAGATCACTTCACCTTACTCCTGAACAGCAGGAATGGAGAAGTGCCACAGCAGCCCAGGGAAGGCTTGTGGAGGAACATCAGCTGGCTGAGCTGGACACAGAGCTGACCATGTTCATGAAGCTCAAAGAAACCTTTGCAGTGGACATTTCTCCTGAGCACCATGCACGTACATTCTGTTTTCATGTCTTAAGCAGAATGTCACACAGTGTTTGGTTGTGTGTGAGCAATACAATCTGAATTTAAACATGAATCTATAGTGGGAGCGGTCACTCAGATCACCAAAACTCCACCCACTCACCCTCTATTCTAATAAGCTCTCCTCTGCAGAATGGAATTATAACAAAAAAGTTGTTATCTGTCAAATTGCCGTAGAGGAACAGAGTCACTGAAGCTGCTAAAAGTTTCTAAAGACACATGAATGCCCTCATCAAGTCTGCTGGACCTTACACTTTCACACCCTCATGTAGGTCAGGTTCCATAGACACCACAGCAAGCAGACTCCATGTCAGGCCTGTATCCCACAAATGTATCCTCCCTCCTGCTTTGTGAGGGAAATTTCTTGGGAAATAATCGACACACCAGCCCAACAACCTCCTGAGAAGATGTTCCACCAAAACTAATGTAGAAGCTGACAAACACAAGCCTTAACGTTAAGATAATTCTGATCTAACATCCACCAAATCATCTAAGCCAAAGACTTCTAGCATCTGATAAACTTGTGGCCTTACACACACTCCAGCATCACTGGTCTCACCTCACCATCGACTTCATCACTGATCTTCTACACTCACAAGGGAATACAGTTAGACCCCTGCGTCATATTCCACTGCCTGAGTTCATCTTCATTACAGCTGACCGAGGCACTCAGTTCACATCCAGGGTCTGGTCCAGCTTTGTGAAGTCTCTGTAAGTATAATGTCTGGTTATCACCCACAGGCTGGTGGAGAAGATGAATGAGGAAATATGGAAATTGGTATGTCTTGTGCTGAGAATCATGAGGATTGGGCTTGTGTCTCCACAGATTCTCCTGGATGATGGTGTAGGTGAATCAGTGTGGGAGAACATGCACAGACATCTGGAACAGGTTTTCAGGAGTTTAGTTAGTGACCATTCCATGGGTCATGTCTCAAGCTCATCAGACCAGGACCATCTGATGTTCCCCCACTAGGTCACCTGGAACACTGGATACAATCCACATGACATTACATCATCACATCACACACACACACACACACACACTCACACACACACTCTTTGGTTTTTTTTTCCCCCTGGCGTGTTGTTTGATGATTTTTTGCCTGTTTGTGCGTCACATCTCACATCTGTTTGTCATCATTTATTGTTTCTTTGTCAAAATTCTAAACTGTATTTCTATCTGTTTCCAACTTTGTCACATGAAGATAGATAGATAGATAGACAGACAAACAGACAGATAAACAGGTAGACAGACAGGCAGGTAGACAGACAGACAGACAGACAGGCAGGAAGACAGACAGACGGACAGTCAGGCAGGTAGAGAGAGAGACAGTTTAAAATAATCCTGTAGTAATGTAAATAAGTTTTTCTTGTCCCTCAGTGATGGAGGCGTCTCTGCGTCTTCATTAGTGTGTTTTATTCATTTTCTCTCAGACGTTCCAGGAAACTGAGAGCTGAGTGAGATTTCTCTCTGAGAACTGAGTGAGATTTCTCTCTGAGAGCTGAGTGAGATTTCTCTCTGAGAGCTGAGTGAGATTTCTCTGAGAGCTGAGTGAGATTTCTCTCTGAGAGCTGAGTGAGATTTCTCTGAGAGCTGAGTGAGATTTCTCTCTGAGAGCTGAGTGAGATTTCTCTCTGAGAGCTGAGTGAGATTTCTCTCTGAGAGCTGAGTGAGATTTCTCTCTGAGAGCTGAGTGAGATTTCTCTGAGAGCTGAGTGAGATTTCTCTCTGAGAGCTGAGTGAGATTTCTCTCTGAGAGCTGAGTGAGATTTCTCTCTGAGAACTGAGTGAGATTTCTCTCTGAGAGCTGAGTGAGATTTCTCTCTGAGAACTGAGTGAGATTTCTCTCTGAGAGCTGAGTGAGATTTCTCTCTGAGAACTGAGTGAGATTTCTCTGAGAACTGAGTGAGATTTCTCTGAGAGCTGAGTGAGATTTCTCTGAGAGCTGAGTGAGATTTCTCTCTGAGAGCTGAGTGAGATTTCTCTGAGAACTGAGTGAGATTTCTCTCTGAGAGCTGAGTGAGATTTCTCTCTGAGAGCTGAGTGAGATTTCTCTCTGAGAGCTGAGTGAGATTTCTCTGAGAACTGAGTGAGATTTCTCTCTGAGAACTGAGTGAGATTTCTCTGAGAGCTGAGTGAGATTTCTCTGAGAACTAAGTGAGATTTCTCTGAGAGCTGAGTGAGATTTCTCTCTGAGAGCTGAGTGAGATTTCTCTGAGAACTGAGTGAGATTTCTCTCTGAGAGCTGAGTGAGATTTCTCTCTGAGAGCTGAGTGAGATTTCTCTCTGAGAGCTGAGTGAGATTTCTCTGAGAGCTGAGTGAGATTTCTCTGAGAGCTGAGTGAGATTTCTCTGAGAACTGAGTGAGATTTCTCTCTGAGAGCTGAGTGAGATTTCTCTCTGAGAGCTGAGTGAGATTTCTCTGAGAACTGAGTGAGATTTCTCTCTGAGAACTGAGTGAGATTTCTCTGAGAACTGAGTGAGATTTCTCTCTGAGAGCTGAGTGAGATTTCTCTGAGAACTGAGTGAGATTTCTCTCTGAGAGCTGAGTGAGATTTCTCTCTGAGAGCTGAGTGAGATTTCTCTCTGAGAGCTGAGTGAGATTTCTCTGAGAACTGAGTGAGATTTCTCTGAGAGCTGAGTGAGATTTCTCTCTGAGAGCTGAGTGAGATTTCTCTGAGAGCTGAGTGAGATTTCTCTGAGAGCTGAGTGAGATTTCTCTCTGAGAGCTGAGTGAGATTTCTCTGAGAGCTGAGTGAGATTTCTCTCTGAGAACTGAGTGAGATTTCTCTCTGAGAGCTGAGTGAGATTTCTCTCTGAGAGCTGAGTGAGATTTCTCTCTGAGAGCTGAGTGAGATTTCTCTCTGAGAGCTGAGTGAGATTTCTCTGAGAACTGAGTGAGATTTCTCTCTGAGAGCTGAGTGAGATTTCTCTGAGAACTGAGTGAGATTTCTCTCTGAGAGCTGAGTGAGATTTCTCTGAGAACTGAGTGAGATTTCTCTCTGAGAGCTGAGTGAGATTTCTCTCTGAGAGCTGAGTGAGATTTCTCTCTGAGAGCTGAGTGAGATTTCTCTGAGAGCTGAGTGAGATTTCTCTCTGAGAGCTGAGTGAGATTTCTCTCTGAGAGCTGAGTGAGATTTCTCTCTGAGAACTGAGTGAGATTTCTCTCTGAGAACTGAGTGAGATTTCTCTCTGAGAGCTGAGTGAGATTTCTCTCTGAGAACTAAGTGAGATTTCTCTCTGAGAGCTGAGTGAGATTTCTCTCTGAGAACTAAGTGAGATTTCTCTCTGAGAGCTGAGTGAGATTTCTCTCTGAGAGCTGAGTGAGATTTCTCTCTGAGAGCTGAGTGAGATTTCTCTCTGAGAACTGAGTGAGATTTCTCTCTGAGAACTGAGTGAGATTTCTCTCTGAGAGCTGAGTGAGATTTCTCTCTGAGAGCTGAGTGAGATTTCTCTCTGAGCTTACGAAGCACGGGACTGAATCCATACACAATTTAACGGCTGAATAAATCCCCAGAACAACAACATCCCATGGTCCCGAGGGTGGAGTTAAACTCTGAGGAAGAGGGTGGAGTAAAACTCTGTGGAAGAGGGTGGAGTTAATCTCTGAGAAAGAGGGTGGAGTTAAACTCTGAGAAAGAGGGTGGAGTTAAACTCTGTGTAAGAGGGTGGAGCTAAACTCTGTGGAAGAGGGTGGAGCTAAACTCTGAGGAAGAGGGTGGAGTTAAGGTGGATTGATCATGTGACATCATGACAAACAGAAGTAGCCTGATGGTGAATTTATCTCCTTATTTATCTTCTAATAGAAAGTGTTTTTTTATTTGTTGATAATGATTATATGATATAAGAGAAGAACCTGAAAACACGTCCTTCCTGTCCTCGAAGTTCTGCTGAAGCCATGAAATGTTCAGTGACGGAAACCTGAGCACAAAACCCAGCACCGCAACAGCAGCTCAAAACCACCGCCTCGGTCTCCGAGTGGACGGTCTGCAGCAGACCCTCGTATCTCCAGGTAATCCAGCTGAGGGTCATCCTCCAGATAAGAGTGTGACGTGATGGTCAGTGAGAGAGAAGATGGTGAGGGTTAATAAATGACCAGGAATCTGGTTTATCTGGTTTGCATGAACAGAGCTGCTGGAAAGATGACTTTCATCACTGCTTTAACTGACCTGACCACACCACCGTCCAGACTCATTATTCAGCAGCACATACACTACATCACTTCATCCAGCACACACACACTCACTCATTTTTTTCTATCTATCTATCTATCTATCTATCTATCTATCTATCTATCTATTTAGTTATATATATATATATATATATATATATATATATATTTTTTTTTTCATTTATTTATTTCTATCTATCTATATCTTTTAGTTTATTTGTTTTTATTTATTTGTTAATTTATTATCTATATATCTATCTATTTATCATTTTTATAATTTTTATTTGTTTTATGTTTTAATTAATCTATCTATTAATTTATTTATGTATATATTTTTTATGAATTTTATTTATTTATTTATATATTTATTTATTTTTGTTTATTTCTATCTATCTATCTATCTATCTATCTATCTATCTATCTATCTATCTATCTATCTTAACTAGCTCTAAATATAAACAGCTTATGTTTTATTTACTTATTTATTTGTTTGTTTGTTTGTTTATTTATATATGAACAGTTACTTGTGCTGAACATCTGTAAGTTCTGCAGAATAACGAGCTAACATTCATTCTCGTGTCTAACTTTATAACATCAGTAGAATCCAGCTACTGGAGTCAGCTACAGCTACTTACTACGTGTAATTAATTAATTAAATAAATAAATAAATAAATAAATAAATAGTACTGCTGGATGTGTGAACTCAGCGATGTGGTGTCTTTATATCTGTAGCTAATAAACTCATCCCACACCAGTGGAGAGACCACAACTCAGTCTTGGTTGAGAACGAGTTCAATTTCTCCACAGTTCAGATTCAACATCATTACAGTGACCTGCATCATCAAGCATAAACAAACACACCCAAGTTTCTACACAGATGTTATTATCACAAACAAACCACTGGATCTGACCTGTACTGGACACTCACCTGTTTTCTCTTTTCCTACCCATCCCGAGGCGTCTAGAGAGACCAGCTCCAGTTGTGTTCTGCTTCATGAAGAGTTCGGACCTCCAGTGAGAAGATGTGAACACTGAGGACAACAACATCCTCCTAATCAATACATATAACAACATTCTACACATGCTGTATCTCCATCACACAACTCTAGCTGTGTGTGTGTGTGTGTGTATGTGTGTGTGTATGTGTGTGTTGAGAGAAACATGGGGTCAAATTTACACCACAAAAGATTTATTTACTGCCTCATTAATAAGTCTATACACACTTTTTCCCCCCAGTGTGTGTAAATCACACAGAACTTCTAAGAAAACACTTAAGTCTAGGGTTAGGGTTAATAGTCACGAGAGCATGGAGACAGAGGTGTGTGTTTTAAATGAAACTGTAATAAAGTGTTTATTACAGAATACACACTGCAGTTTATTAGATTTTTTTGTAGATCTAGCATGTGTGTGTGTGTGTGTGTGAGTGAGTGTGTGTGTGTTCAGTTTTGTAATTCAGCATTATAACAATCAAGTGTGTGTGTGTGTGTGTGTGAGAGTGAGGAGAGAGAGAGAGAGAGACAGTGAGTGACACACACGGTCCAATCAGAGACTGATGATGACTTCAGCTCATTTCTTCAGTTCTTAGCCGTAGTGAAACAGTGAGGCAGTGGACAGGAGGTAAAGATGGACACAGGTGGTTACAGGAAGGTGAGCGCGCGTGCGAATAAAAATTTGAAATAATACATAAATAAAAAAAAAACGCGCGGAGGATGGAGTGAACGGAGAAGTGCACCGGTTCAGTGAGGAGAGGAGAAATGTGGCGCTGATGAATGGGTTTCTCTCTCTCTCTCCCTGCGTGGACGTGGGAAACCTCAAGGAGCTGAAATCTGCTCGGTTTATGTTTTAAGGAAAAAGGGGAGATGAATTAAAGAAAGCGCGCGCGCAGCCGGAGTAGAGGAGGACTGGGCGCAGAAATCCTACTGTACGAGCTGGACACAGTGGAGGTCTAAAGCTGTTGTTTTAACTACAAATCTAGAAATCTTGTGAAAGTAGTGATATGTGAGGAGCCGCGAAAACACCGAGCACGAGAAGAAAAGCAGGACAAAGAGGAATAAGGGACAAAAAAGCGCGTAATGCGCGAGACATGAGTTTCCTGAATGACCAGACATGGAGGAAGGATCAGACATCCTCAGTGAAGGAGGGAAGTTTTAGAAATGATGAAAGATTTGGATCTTAACAAAATCCAGAAAAACAGGACATTTGTTTGGTGAAACGTTGGGAAGGAATCAGAAATCAAGATTATTTTAGTTTAAAAAGCGGATTTTATTTATTTGTTTATTTATTCGTTTTTGGATTTTGATTTTTTTTTTAACTTCATATGGAGAAGGTTAGTCCTGTAGCAGAGAAGTTGTGACTCCACTGATGGACTTTTAGCCTGATTTTTTGGATGAATCTAAATGGAGAATATTCGGTAAATTCAGTGCACATTTGCACGAGGCAGAGAAGGGAGAGTGCACGCGCTCGGACCTGAGTCCAGAGAGAACCCGTCGTTTTGTGCATTGTTTAATTTGTCCAAATGAGGAACTCGACGAACGAGACGGCGGTGGTGCGATCGGACGACGATGACGACGAGGACGGGGCGGAGCGTGGGCGGAGCGCCAGGGTCCTGCTGGGATTGGTTCTCTTCCTGCTGATCATCTGGACGCTGCTGGGGAACACGCTGGTGTGTGCCGCCGTGGTGAAGTTCCGGCATCTTCGCTCCAAAGTCACCAACTTCTTCGTGATCTCGCTGGCCGTGTCCGACCTGTTCGTGGCCGTGCTGGTGATGCCATGGGAGGCCATGTCCGCCGTGGCCGGGGCGTGGCTCTTCGGACGCGTGTTCTGCGCCATCTGGGTGGCGTTTGACATCATGTGCTCGACGGCGTCCATCTTGAACTTGTGCATCATCAGCGTGGATCGCTACTGGGCCATCGCCAGCCCGTTCCGTTACGAGCGTAAGATGACGCAGCGTGTGGCCTTCGTGATGATAGGCGTGGCCTGGACACTGTCCGTGCTCATCTCCTTCATCCCCGTGCAGCTCAACTGGCACGAGGCGGACGAGGACGAAGACGCTGACGTCCTCGGAGAGCTTGACTTCAACAGAAGCATTAGTGACGACAACTGTAAAGCTAACCTGAACCGCACGTATGCTATCTCCTCCTCGCTGATCAGCTTCTACATCCCGGTGGTGATCATGATCGCGACCTACACGCGGATCTTCCGCATCGCACAGACGCAGATCAGACGGATCTCCTCGCTGGAGAGAGCGGCAGGACACGACTGCGGCGGAGAGAACTCCAACTCGCTGAAAACAGCTTTCAAAAAGGAAACCAAGGTCCTGAAGACGCTGTCGGTCATCATGGGCGTGTTCGTGTTCTGCTGGCTGCCATTCTTCGTGCTGAACTGTGTGGTGCCTTTCTGCCAGTGCGTCAGCGACACCACCTTCGCCGTCTTCGTCTGGTTCGGCTGGGCCAACTCCTCGCTCAACCCCGTCATCTACGCCTTCAACGCTGACTTCCGTAAGGCTTTCTCCTCCATCCTGGGCTGCCACAAGCTCTTCCCCAGCACCACCGTGGAGGCCGTGAACTTCAGCAACGAGCTGGTGTCCTATCACCATGACACCACGCTGCAGAAAGAAGCTCCGCCTCCCATTCCGCCCAAAGAGGAAGAGCGTGCGCTGCGGGCTCATAAGACTTCCTCTCTGAGCTCCTCCTCTTCATGTGTGGGAGTGGGCGGAGTGTTTCGCGATCACACACGCGTGCTGCTGCCCAGTGTGGGCCGGTGCGAGTGTGAGGCGGAGATCTCGCTGGACACCATCACACCCTTCACCTCCACTGCCATGATGGAGTGTGGCGGGATCCCGGGACAGATCATCGACGAGTGATCCATCAAAAAAACCCGATAACCTCAGACTAGAGATCTGATCAGTGATCAATAATCAGTAATCAGTCTGTTCACTTGGTTATGTTAATGAGCAGGTCTGACTTTAGTGTAATAAACACTGTGTCCAGGGAACAAACACTGCCTTAGAAGCAGATAGGAAACACCTGCGTTATTACCTGAGTTCTACACTGGACCTTTAAGAGTCCAGCTTAAGAGAATAATAATAATAATGTGTGTGTGTGTTCTCTCTGTGTGTGAGTTTTGTGTGTGTGTGTTCTCTGTGTGTGAGTATTTCCACGTGTGTGTGTGTGTTCTCTCTGTGTGTGAGTATTTCCACATGTGTGTGTGTGTTCTCTGTGTGTGAATATTTCCACGTGTGTGTTCTCTGTGTGTGAGTATTTCCACGTGTGTGTGTGTGTTCTCTCTGTGTGTGAGTATTTCCACATGTGTGTGTGTTCTCTGTGTGTGAGTATTTCCACATGTGTGTGTGTTCTCTGTGTGTGAGTATTTCCACGTGTGTGTTCTCTGTGTGTGAGTATTTCCACGTGTGTGTGTGTGTTCTCTCTGTGTGTGAGTTTTTCCACGTGTGTGTGTGTGTGTGTTCTCTCTGTGTGTGAGTTTTTCCACATGTGTGTGTGTGTGTGTGTTCTCTCTGTGTGTGAGTTTTTCCACATGTGTGTGTGTGTGTGTTCTCTCTGTGTGTGAGTTTTTCCACATGTGTGTGTGTGTGTGTGTGTGTTCTCTCTGTGTGTGAGTTTTTCCACGTGTGTGTGTATTCTCTGTGTGTGAGTTTTTCCACGTGTGTGTGTGTGTGTGTATTCTCTCTGTGTGTGAGTTTTTCCACGTGTGTGTATTCTCTCTGTGTGTGAGTTTTTCCACGTGTGTGTGTATTCTCTGTGTGTGAGTTTTTCCACGTGTGTGTGTGTGTGTGTATTCTCTCTGTGTGTGAGTTTTTCCACGTGTGTGTATTCTCTCTGTGTGTGAGTTTTTCCACGTGTGTGTATTCTCTCTGTGTGTGAGTTTTTCCACGTGTGTGTGTCTGTGTGTGTATTCTCTCTGTGTGTGAGTTTTTCCACGTGTGTGTGTCTGTGTGTGTATTCTCTCTGTGTGTGAGTTTTTCCACGTGTGTGTGTGTGTGTTCTCTCTGTGTGTGAGTTTCTCCACGTGTGTGTGTGTTCTCTCTGTGTGTGAGTTTTTCCACGTGTGTGTGTGTGTTCTCTCTGTGTGTGAGTTTTTCCACGTGTGTGTGTGTTCTCTCTGTGTGTGAGTTTTTCCACGTGTGTGTGTGTGTTCTCTCTGTGTGTGAGTTTTTCTCTGTGTAGATTTTTTCCAGATGCTGAAATATTATTATTTATTAACATCATCAAGGACATTTTGGATTTTTTAAACTAAAGACATCAGCATTGTGGTGAATGTGTGTGTGTGTGTGTGTGTGTGTGTGTAGAATTGGTTTTGTTTGTGCTGCATTACATAACATTTTAAGATATAATAAATAAAATGGCGCTGGTCTATGGGATCATCACGTGTGGACTGTTGGGCTGCACACTGTAACCATGGCAACACTCGCTAGGATCAGTTAGCTATCAAACTAGCCATGCTTGTGCTCCAGATTAGCAGACGAAATAAAGATTAGCGTAACTCTGCTGATCAGGAGGTTGTTTATACCAATCCAGCTACAAACATGTTTCTAATTTAAACTCTTTCCCTTGTTTCATTTTTAGCCTTACTTCAAAATAATGAGCATCAAAAGTCAACCAGTTCATCCCAACATCAGTCCCTGAAGAATTTGCCATCACAGAAATTAACACAAAATCACGAAAACTCCATGATATGCTGATGATTCGAAGTGATGCAGATTTTCCGCAGATTCGGGTTCAGCCAAACCTAAGAGAAAGTCATTAGATACACTATATTATCAAAAGTATTGGGACACCCCTCCAAGTCATTGAGTTCAGGTGTTGTTTTTCAGGGGTTGAAAGGAACTGAAAGGAACTCTTAATGCTTCAGCTTCATACCAAGACATTTTGGACAATTTCATGTGGGAACAGTTTGGGGATGACCCCTTCCTGTTCCAACATGACTGCACACCAGTGACCAAATCAAGGTCCATAAAGACATGGATGAGTGAGTTTGGTGTGGAGGAACTTGACTGGCCTGCACAGAGTCCTGACCTCAACCCCATAGAACACCTTTGGGATGAATTAGAGTTGAGACTGTGAGCCAGACCTTCTCGTCCAACATCAGTGCCTGACCTCACAAATGTGCTTCTAGAGGAATGGTCAAAAATTCCCATAAACACACTCCTAAACCTTGTGGAAAGCCTTCCCAGAAGAGTTGAAGCTGTTATAGCTGCAAAGGGCGGGACAACTCCATATTACATTCATGTGCAGGTAAAGGCAGATGTCCCAAAACTTTTGGCCTGGCTCGCAGTCTCCGCTCTAATTCATCCCAAAGGTGTTCTATGGGGTTGAGGTCAGGACTCTGTGCAGGCCAGTCAAGTTCCTCCACACCAAACTCACTCATCCATGTCTTTATGGACCTTGCTTTGGTCACTGGTGTGCAGTCATGTTGGAACAGGAAGGGGTCATCCCCAAACTGTTCCCACAAAGAGCATGAAATGAAAGGACGTGAGAGCTTGCTAGTTTTATAAACAGCTAACAGAAATAAACGTGAATAATCCAGCAGAACTTTATACACACCGGTTATTTACGATGTGTACAAATTACACAGATGATATAAGAAGCTAGAACAGTGTGTGAAGCTGGGATTCAGACATTGTGTTGATTACATCGTTGGAGCTGGACAGTATGATTCATTACGGTTTCAGTGACTGCTTGCTGGTCATGAGGCTCCGCCCCTTTCACTGATCTACCAATCACCAGCTCAGTGTCCAGTAAAGGTGAGGAGAGGTTTATTTTCTCTGCAAGAAAATCACAACACAATGCTGCAGTGAGATATTTGATCATTTGATCCTTTAAAACATTTGACACAAAAACTCACTGATTAAATTTGACTCTCATTTAAATCCTGGAATCATTTCAGCTCCAAACTTCATAAATCTCCTCATTTTAACTCACTAACAGGACTCATTATTTCCACTGACTTTTTCTTCTTGATGGTTGTTGTGATTTCATGCGGCTCTGAATCCCGTGAGAACAAAGTCCAGCCTGAGGCCAGACGTCTGTGTTTTACAGTAACGTTGTTTCATGTCAGCTACATGTGGTTGAAACAACAATAAAAGCTTCTTGACTTGACTTGAAAAACATTCAACTTAGGCACAAAGAGGTACATATGGCAGAACCCCAACCCCCTGGGAGCTCCGCCCCCGCTGTGAGGTGTGGTGGTGGTAGCATCGTGTTTAGACTGCAAATTTTACAGTTTCAGTATGTTAGAATTTAAGTTTCAGTGTTTCAGTAGATTTTACAATTTCAGTGTTTCAGCATTTCAGCTGTTCAGTATTTCAGTGTTTGTGTTGACATATTTTAGTGGTCAGTGTGTTTCAGTGTTTTTGTGTTCCTCCATGTCTCTCTGTCCCATCTCTCTGATCCATTTCAATCTCTTTAAAAGACCACTCCACACAAATTAGGTGGAAATGATGAAAAGACACTCTGTGTGTGTGTGTGTGTGTGTGTGTGTGTGTGTGATTGGGGGGGGGGTTCAGAAGTCATCCAGCTGTATGGAGCTTTTCATCCTGAACAACAAAAGAGTCAGAGATTCTGCTCACACTGACCTCTAACACACACACACACACCTGTGTTTGGTCACACTGAGTCACTGCTTCAACAGGTGTGTGATGCGGGGACAAATCCAGAGCAATAAATCATAAAATACCCCCCCCAAAATATTAATAAAATAAGTTTAAATCAATAAAATACATGTTTAAAAAAAATAAAAATCAGGGTTAATTGTTGATCAAACTCACTTCCTGGGCAACTGATACACACCTAAAACAGTTCTTCTAGTGTGTTCTGATATTTAAGAGTTTGTATTTTCCATATAAAAGGTTTATTATTATTATTATTATTATTATTATTATTATTATTATTATTATTATTATTATTATTTATATGTAAAAAAAACCCCTCCATAATAACTATGACATCATAACCCGAGATTGATTCCCATCCAGCTCCTCGTACGTAAACACTCTCAGCTCGAAGACCTGACTGGAGAAAAACAGAACATTATATTAGCTCTGAAAAATTTGGCTAACATCATCCTTCCGGTCGGGCTTCACATCAAACAGCATGCCATCAATCACGCTAATGGAAGCAAACGCAACACTTCTCGGAGTATTTCAGCTCGATAATAACTCACCGTCCTGGAGCTCTTTAGAAAATGGAGCTGTAATGTGGAGTACTGGCACCAGAGACGAAGAAGATGAAGTTTACCAAGAGAACACGAGACTTTCGGATCGTTTCTCAACATAATAATAAAACTCCAAGACGCTAGCACAGAGCAACGCTAACAAAATATCAGTGTATGAAATATTCTCATCGTTCTGATATATGATGCAGCTGAGAAAGTTTTATCTGTGTTAGACTTTATAACCTAAACTACACTGAAGGATATCATGCGCTGTACTTTCAGTGTATTATGCTAATACACTGTACTACACTAACCGCATGCTGTGGGTTACACGCCTACTGAAATACTATACAGCTGTATTTTGTGTGTGTGTACACTATGCTAATACACTAATACTGTCACTACACTAATGCTATTAATACTACTACTATATACTACTGCTATACTGACCCTATGTAACCCCCCTGGGTCCTACTCGCAACCGCTCCAAGCAAGTCTCGAACCCGGGTCTCCAGCATGGGAGGCGGGTGCTCTAACATAGAGGCTAAAGACTGCAGCCCCTAGCGTCAGTCACTAGTATGTCCTCTTGAGATCAGGGGAGTGAGGTCTACCTGCACAGCACCTACTGCTGGCCTCCGTTACACCTATAGTATTCTGTATGTTACAGTATGTATGCACCAATGCTAATGCTAATGCTAAAGCATGTACTATAGCAATATTATACCAATATTAAGTGCTGGAATGCTTATCACTTATCAGCTATACTGATAGTGAGTAGGTATGAACTATATTTGCACTATGCTAATGTAGCATTGTTATACTATGTGTTAAACTGACAGGATATTGAATGCTACGCTAATTCTACAGAATGTATTGCTTTTAAAATATAGTATTCATGCACCTAGTGAGTACTGTATTAATATCATGAATTAGAGCGGAGACTGTGAGCCAGACCTTCTCATCCAACATCAGTGCCTGACCTCACAAATAACCACGCTTCTAGTGGAACGGTCAAAAATTCCCATAAACACACTCCTAAACCTTGTGGAAAGCCTTCCCAGAAGAGTTGAAGCTGTTATAGCTGCAAAGGGCGGGACAACTCCATATTACATTCATGTGCATTGTATGTCTAACATACAGTGTATGTTAGACTGAAATGAGAGTAAATGGATACTATGATAGACACTGATCCTGGGGTTACTACACCACACTGATGCACTAAAGTTTCTCATGATGATGTATTAGATAAATAAAAACACAGAATTAGATTCATGTTAATAAACAACGCTATTTATCTCCACTTTTTTTAAAGGTTTATGTATTGATCGAGGAGTAAAATCTCATCTGACTCACAGCTCCAGCATATTTTTACACCGAGTGTGTGAGACGAGGCTATAAACGAGTGTAAAAGCTTTTCAACTCCTCTTCAGTCCTCCTCGAGAGTCTCCGCGTCACCCGCAATCACTGTCCTTTAGTGTGTGTTTGTGTGTGTGTGGGTGTGTGTGTGTGTAAAGACAAACGACTGGGGGAGGGTTGAGTGCACTTGGATGAAGTGTGTGTGTGTGTGTGTTATCCTTGTCCTTTATTTATGTTCTGTTCTAGTTCAGATATTAACTGAACAGAAAAAATGTAAAATAGTAAAAAAAATCCTGGACGACTCAGCACTTTTTGGTGTGTGTGTGTGTGTGTGTGTGTGTGTATTGACTCCAGTAATTAGCATAGCTGATGTGATGGAGGTCAGTGATCCATGAGTGGGTGTTTGTTATGGGTTAAAGTTGTAAAATAATATGAGATTAGCATGGTTAGCTGTCGATAGCCAGAATTTCTGCTACGTGTATTTCTTTGTGTCTTTTTCCCGTGTGTTTACAGACATCAGCGTCTCACAGAGAGTCAGAAAACACATCAACGAGCGTGTTTGAGACGCTGAACACCAGAGCAGACTGAGGAGACACCAGACATGTACAGCGCTTAGTTAAAAAACTGACCTCTGACACTGGAGACTCCTTCCATAAAGGTTTATTAAACACGTCCTTTAAGAAAACATCACAACTACAACAACTACAACATCCTCTGTCCAAATGATTCCCTGTGAGTGAGCGGTTACCATAGAAACGATGATGTGTGATCCAGTCCCCTCAGGATTTCAGAGATTTTCTGATTGATTGTGTGAAAGTGCTTGATTTTGCTGAAGCTTTTTATTCACCAATAATTAAACTTACAGAACATTTGTTTCTGTTAATGTTAATCCCACTCTCAGTGTTTATAATGATTTATAATCCCACTCTCAGTGTTTATAATGATCTATAATCCCACTCTCAGTGTTTATAATGATCTATAATCCCACTCTCAGTGTTTATAATGATTTATAATCCCACTCTCAGTGTTTATAATGATTTATAATCCCACTCTCAGTGTTTATAATGATCTATAATCCCACTCTCAGTGTTTATAATGATCTATAATCCCACTCTCAGTGTTTATAATGATCTATAATCCCACTCTCAGTGTTTATAATGATCTATAATCCCACTCTCAGTGTTTATAATGATTTATAATCCCACTCTCAGTGTTTATAATGATTTATAATCCCACTCTCAGTGTTTATAATGATTTATAATCCCACTCTCAGTGTTTATAATGATTTATAATCCCACTCTCAGTGCTTATAATGATTTATAATCCCACTCTCAGTGTTTATAATGATTTATAATCCCACTCTCAGTGTTTATAATGATTTATAATCCCACTCTCAGTGTTTATAATGATTTATAATCCCACTCTCAGTGTTTATAATGATTTATAATCCCACTCTCAGTGTTTATAATGATTTATAATCCCATGCCGTGAATCGCATGTCGACTCTGAAGTAGAAGTGTAGAAGCAGCGTCTGTATCTCCAAGCTCAGTGCATATAAAGTGACCAGAAGGTGAACTCAGACATCATCTCACAGACCAATCACACGACACTGAGTACAGCTTCATTCCTCCTCCAACATGTGCACTAACATAGTGAAGGTTGTTGATCTGCAGTCTTGCTGTTATTCAGCACGCTCAAGGCAACGTTCTGTCAGAAATCATCCTCAAATTTATCTTCATTATTCCTGAAGTCAGCGCTCAAATAGTTCAGCTCTTCTGCAGCTTTTTAATTTTCTGATACACCATGATTTCTTTATTCTTGGATTCTTTCTTCTATTTCCTCCATCTACAGAGTGGTATGTGTTAAAAACACTCACTTGTGTGGAAAGGGGTTTGTGATCATGGTTTTTTTTATCACTCTACAGATCAAGGCTGAAAGTCAGGAGAGTTTTTATCCGTGGCTCAAATAGAACCCAGTTAATACCCCAGCATTAAGAGTCCAATTTACCTAAATACCCCATGAGAAACACTCCAATTTCCATAATCTGCCTCTGGAAATATGTCCTATTGTCCCAAATACTCCATACTCCATGCCCCATGTCCTGTTAAATACCCCTGAGAGACAGTTCCATTTCCCAAAATACCTCCTTATAAAAAGGTCTGTTTCCCTAAATACCCCCTCAGATACAATCATGTTCATAAATATCTTTAATTAATTCCCATAAATATCCCAGTATTGACAACCATATAGATGACCATCTCATTCCCTTAAATACCCCACACAGACAATCCAGTTCTCCAAAATACCCCACTGTCCATATCCTCTAAACACCCCTCATAGATGGTCATGGTTCCATAAATACCCCACTGAGGTGGTCCAGTTTTGATTATATACCCCACTGAGATGGTCTAGTTTCCATAAATACCCCACAGAAATAGTCCAATTTCCATAGATACCCCACTGAGGTCGTCCAGTCTCCATAAATACCCCACTGAGATGGTTCAGTTTCCATAAAAGCCCCACTGAAACAGTTTGGTTTCCATATATACCCTACTGAGACTGTCCAGTTTCCATAAATACCCTCCTAAAACAGTCCAGTTTCCATATATACCCTACTGAGACAATCCAGTGTCCATAAATACCCCACTGAGACAGTCCAGTTTCCATAAATACTCCACTGAGGCAGTTCAGTTTCCATAAAAGCCCCACTGAGATGGTTCAGTTTAATAAAAGCCCCATTGAAACAGTTCGGTTTCCATAAATACCCCTCTGAGATGGTCCAGTTTCAATGAATACCCCACTGAGACAGTCCAGTTTCCATAACTACCCCACTGAGACTGTCCAGTTTCCATAAATACCCCACTGAGACAGTCCAGTTTCCATAACTACCCCACTGAGACTGTCCAGTTTCCATAAATACCCCACTGAGACAGTCCAGTTTCCATAACTACCCCACTGAGACTGTCCAGTTTCCATAAGTACCCCGCTGAGACTGTCCAGTTTTCATAAATACCCCAGTAAGGTGGTCTAATTTCCAAAAATACCCCACTGAGACAGTTAAATTTCCTGCTCTTTCTGAGAATAAGTGGAGACGAGTTAAAGGGCTTTTTTATGCTCCTCCTAGAGGACACACTCATGAACACAGAAACATAAGTCAGCCCTTAAAATGGCCCTGTGTAAATGTTTTATAGAAATATTTGTCCATAGCGGGGGTCAGTCTCCATGCTCCAGAAAGTGTAAGTAGAACTGTTCAGATTAGTCTGCAGTCTGATTTCCGCATGGTTCGAGTCCACTCGCTTTATAAAGGTTGTTTATCAGTATGCTAATGGACCGTGAGGACCTTGTGTATTGTACACAGCTCTGTGTTTATTGTGTCCCTGAATTCCTCCTCAAACCACAGCGCCTCTAAATTTTGTGACCAAATTGAACTGAAGATAATAGAAATGAGGGGGTGAGCATTCTCACAGGCGATTGTCCAGGAAACACCAAGGCGTCGGACCTTGGAAAAGCTGAAAGGACAGAATCACACAAACGCTCAAGAATCTGAAACATGGAGCTTATAGACATGCCGAGGATTCTTCCTCAGACAGGATGGAGTGGGAGAGTCTGATTTACAGATCTGTAGTTTTGAACTCTCTGATATTAACTGCTTTAGAAGCCCCGCCCCCTTTCCCTCTTCCTCCTCCTCACATTATTAATCACTTGTATTCTTTTGATTGACAGATGCACTGTGAAAATATTGTGTGTCTCACCCACAGGTGAGATATACTTGCTGTTCAGGATGATCTCAGCTTCTACTCAAGCACACGTGACAGCTAGCTAGCTAGTACGTTCACCGCTAGCTACGTTTCCATCTGGCTAACAGCTCCAGTGTTGTGTGAAATCCGGGTGTTGTTGGTAGGGGAGTCTCAGCGCTCGAGCGTGTGAAAGATAAGCGAGCACTGATGTTGATGAGATGCGAGTCATCATGGCCGTCCTCCGACTCGCAGATCTTCGGGGTTGAATTTCAATAACGCGGTTCAGCCTCCCCTCGCATCGCATTCACAATTATCCTGTCCTCCATCATTAGAGGCTGTCGAGGTCGTCGTAATCATCCTCGATGACGGCGCTGGACGCCCGCGTGATTGCGCTCACATCTCAAAAAGACGAGCCGAGAGATGGAGAGAGACACGGCCACACTGGAGCGTCCACCTCAAGAGCTCGCAGAGGAAGATTAGCACTCAGAGAGAGAGAGAGAGAGAGAGAGAGAGAGAGAGAAGACTTGAGTATGAACAGAAACAGTAGTAATGAGACATCAAAGCAAAGGTCATTAGCATAAAATAAACTTATAAACTTAGCTGTTTTTCTTGTCATTATTCCAACATTCGTCCATCTCGTTCTGACGCTTTTCGTTTTCATTCTGTTCTAAAATCCTTTTGTAATGTTATCGTTGTCTTTCCTGTCATTTTCTTGTTCCCCTTATTTTTTAAGAAAGTCCTTTATTTCTGCATTTTTCTATCTGTTTTTGTTTTTTTAAAAGAAAGAAAGAAGTTAGTTACAATTTTATTATTCATTGAAAACAGTTATTTAATGTTGTCCAGGTGACTTCCTGTTGTGTCTTGTGTTCTATCAGCTATGAACACTCATCCCCTCAGCAGTCTCTCTTTATTCTCTCTCTCTTCAGCTATAAACACTCATCCCCTCAGCAGTCTCTCTTTATTCTCTCTCTCTATCAGCTATAAACACACATCCCCTCAGCAGTCTCTCTTTATTCTCTCTCTCTTCAGCTATAAACACTCGTCCCCTCAGCAGTCTCTCTTTATTCTCTCTCTCTTCAGCTATAAACACTCGTCCCCTCAGCAGTCTCTCTTTATTCTCTCTCTCTTCAGCTATAATCACTCATCCCCTCAGCAGTCTCTCTTTATTCTCTCTCTCTATCAGCTATAAACACACATCCCCTCAGCAGTCTCTCTTTATTCTCTCTCTCTTCAGCTATAAACACACATCCCCTCAGCAGTCTCTCTTTATTCTCTCTCTCTTCAGCTATAATCACTCATCCCCTCAGCAGTCTCTCTTTATTCTCTCTCTCTTCAGCTATAAACACTCGTCCCCTCAGCAGTCTCTCTTTATTCTCTCTCTCTTCAGCTATAATCACTCATCCCCTCAGCAGTCTCTCTTTATTCTCTCTCTCTATCAGCTATAAACACACATCCCCTCAGCAGTCTCTCTTTATTCTCTCTCTCTTCAGCTATAAACACTCGTCCCCTCAGCAGTCTCTCTTTATTCTCTCTCTCTTCAGCTATAAACACTCGTCCCCTCAGCAGTCTCTCTTTATTCTCTCTCTCATCAGCTATAAACACTCATCCCCTCAGCAGTCTCTCTTTATTCTCTCTCTATCAGCTATAAACACTCGTCCCCTTAGCAATCTCTCTTTATTCTCTCTCTATCAGCTATAAACACTCGTCCCCTCAGCAGTCTCTCTTTATTCTCTCTCTTTTCAGCTATAAACACTCGTCCCCTCAGCAGTCTCTCTTTATTCCCTCTCTTCAGCTATAAACACTCGTCCCCTCAGCAGTCTCTTTATTCTCTCTCTTCAGCTATAAACATTCATCCCCTCAGCAGTCTCTCTTTATTCTCTCTTCAGCTATAAACACTCGTCCCCTCAGCAGTCTCTCTTTATTCTCTCTCTCTATCAGCTATAAACACTCGTCCCCTCAGCAGTCTCTCTTTATTCTCTCTCTCTATCAGCTATAAACACTCGTCCCCTTAGCAGTCTCTCTTTATTCTCTCTTCAGCTATAAAGACTCATCCCCTCAGCAGTCTCTCTTCATTCTCTCTCTCTATCAGCTATAAACACTCGTCCCCTCAGCAGTCTCTCTTTATTCTCTCTTCAGCTATAAACACTCATCCCCTTAGTAGTCTCTCTTTATTCTCTCTCTCTTCAGCCATAAACACTCATCCCCTCAGCAGTCTCTCTTTATTCTCTCTCTTTTCAGCTATAAACACTCGTCCCCTCAGCAGTCTCTCTTTATTCTCTCTCTTTTCAGCTATAAACACTTGTCCCCTCAGCAGTCTCTCTTTATTCTCTCTCTCTTCAGCCATAAACACTCGTACCCTCAGCAGTCTCTCTTTATTCTCTCTCTCATCAGCTATAAACACTCGTCCCCTCAGCAGTCTCTCTTTATTCTCTCTCTTTTCAGCTATAAACACTCGTCCCCTCAGCAGTCTCTCTTTATTCTCTCTCTTTTCAACTATAAACACTCGTCCCCTTAGCAGTCTCTCTTTATTCTCTCTCTCTTCAGCCATAAACACTTGTCCCCTCAGCAGTCTCTCTTTATTCTCTCTCTCTTCAGCCATAAACACTCGTCCCCTCAGCAGTCTCTCTTTATTCTCTCTCTCTTCAGCCATAAACACTCGTCCCCTCAGCAGTCTCTCTTTATTCTCGCTCTCTTCAGCTATAAACACTCGTCCCCTCAGCAGTCTCTCTTTATTCTCTCTCTTTTCAGCTATAAACACTCGTCCCCTAAGCAGTCTCTCTTTATTCTCTCTCTCTTCAGCTATAAACACTCGTCCCCTCAGCAGTCTCTCCTTATTCTCTCTCTCTTCAGCCATAAACACTTGTCCCCTCAGCAGTCTCTCTTTATTCTCTCTCTCTTCAGCCATAAACACTCGTCCCCTCAGCAGTCTCTCTTTATTCTCTCTCTCTTCAGCCATAAACACTCGTCCCCTCAGCAGTCTCTCTTTATTCTCGCTCTCTTCAGCTATAAACACTCGTCCCCTCAGCAGTCTCTCTTTATTCTCTCTCTTTTCAGCTATAAACACTCGTCCCCTAAGCAGTCTCTCTTTATTCTCTCTCTCTTCAGCTATAAACACTCGTCCCCTCAGCAGTCTCTCCTTATTCTCTCTCTTCAGCTATAAACACTCGTCCCCTCAGCAGTCTCTCTTTATTCTCTCTCTTCAGCTATAAACACTCGTCCCCTCAGCAGTCTCTCTTTATTCTCTCTCTTTTCAGCTATAAACACTCGTCTCCTCAGCAGTCTCTCTTTATTCTCTCTCTTCAGCTATAAACACTCGTCCCCTCAGCAGTCTCTCTTTATTCTCTCTCTATATCAGCTATAAACACTCGTCCCCTCAGCAGTCTCTCTTTATTCTCTCTCTCTTCAGCTATAAACACTCGTCCCCTCAGCAGTCTCTCTTTATTCTCTCTCTATATCAGCTATAAACACTCGTCCCCTCAGCAGTCTCTCTTTATTCTCTCTCTCTTCAGCTATAAACACTCGTCCCCTCAGCAGTCTCTCTTTATTCTCTCTCTATATCAGCTATAAACACTCGTCCCCTCAGCAGTCTCTCTTTATTCTCTCTCTCTTCAGCTATAAACACTCGTCCCCTCAGCAGTCTCTCTTTATTCTCTCTCTATATCAGCTATAAACACTCGTCCCCTCAGCAGTCTCTCTTTATTCTCTCTCTCTTCAGCTATAAACACTCGTCCCCTCAGCAGTCTCTCTTTATTCTCTCTCTATATCAGCTATAAACACTCGTCCCCTCAGCAGTCTCTCTTTATTCTCTCTCTCTTCAGCTATAAACACTCGTCCCCTCAGCAGTCTCTCTTTATTCTCTCTCTATATCAGCTATAAACACTCGTCCCCTCAGCAGTCTCTCTTTATTCTCTCTCTCTTCAGCTATAAACACTCGTCCCCTCAGCAGTCTCTCTTTATTCTCTCTCTTCAGCTATAAACACTCGTCCCCTCAGCAGTCTCTCTATATTCTCTCTCTATATCAGCTATAAACACTCGTCCCCTCAGCAGTCTCTCTTTATTCTCTCTCTCTTCAGCTATAAACACTCGTCCCCTCAGCAGTCTCTCTTTATTCTCTCTCTTCAGCTATAAACACTCGTCCCCTCAGCAGTCTCTCTATATTCTCTCTCTATATCAGCTATAAACACTCGTCCCCTCAGCAGTCTCTCTTTATTCTCTCTCTCTTCAGCTATAAACACTCGTCCCCTCAGCAGTCTCTCTTTATTCTCTCTCTATATCAGCTATAAACACTCGTCCCCTCAGCAGTCTCTCTTTATTCTCTCTCTTCAGCTATAAACACTCGTCTCCTCAGCAGTCTCTCTTTATTCTCTCTCTTCAGCTATAAACACTCGTCCCCTCAGCAGTCTCTCTTTATTCTCTCTCTATATCAGCTATAAACACTCGTCCCCTCAGCAGTCTCTCTTTATTCTCTCTCTCTTCAGCTATAAACACTCGTCCCCTCAGCAGTCTCTCTTTATTCTCTCTCTCTTCAGCTATAAACACTCGTCCCCTCAGCAGTCTCT
>NC_080718.1:29510656-29538156 GCF_019097595.1 Hemibagrus wyckioides | reverse complement strand
CTTTTTTCCTTTCTGAATTTGCTCCAAATTTATTCTCTAATAACGATATTTATTGACTTATTCTTCTAGTTGTTTTGCTTCAGGTTTTTAGTGGGTATTACACACTTCTTGGAATTTTTTACATTTTATTAAGCAAAGTGGCATAATTTTATTTTGTCAATTGAAAATAAATTAAAGTATTAGCATGTGCTAGCATTAGCAAACCGCTAGTATGATAGCGGTTGACATATAGTACCCTACAGCATCTGTATAAAAATAATTTCACATTAATATAAGTGACGTTCTGTAGCATTAGCACCAGATAGCATTACTGTAGCATCTTCTCATATTAGCACACTATTTACTATTGAGTTAGCGTGTGCTAGCATTAGCATAGCGATAATATAATCTCAGGACAACAACAGGACTATATTAAATTGTTCTATATTACTGTCAAATAAACAACACAAACTATCTGTCGCATTGCTCTTAACAACTCTGTGTGAGTGTGTGTGTGTGTGTGTGTGTCCTCCTGAGACATCACTAACAGGAGTCCCATCAAATGATCAATACCAGAAGATGAAGCCTGAAGAATGCAGTTGTAAAAATCAGAAGACTATTCACACACACACACACACGAATGAAAGGCTCATTAACGAGCGGTTATGTCATTAAAATCAATACTCCGCCTCAGACCTGTCCACTCGGAGAGCAGCAGATGTGAGGTGATGATATATTTGTCCACACTCTCAGTGACCTGAAGCCTCTGAGATCGACTCCTAACACTGATTATTTTATTATTAACTCCCAGAAACCCAGTGTGTCGCTCAGCTCCAGGATGAGGATCCGACTCTGCAGTTTATTTCACTAATAAATATAAAGCTGAAAAAAATCACAGCTCATAATAAGGTTTAATCCCTAATGTCCTCTTAGACTGGGAATCATTTAGATATAAATATTCACACAGAGCTGAGAGTCAAATAGACGACTCATCATTCACACACAACAGATCAGATTCAAGCCTTTAAAATGACACCACAAGAAGGAAAAGGAACAATGAGGGAAGAAAGAATAAAGAAAGAATGAAATATTTCCATATATGCGGGTTCTCAGTGCTCACCTAAAAGAGCCGACACTTCCGTGCTGTACAACAGCTCCGCCTGCTGGTGAAACACAGCTGAACACCAAACCAGCTCACAGAAGCCTGAGTTAAATGGTTCAACTGCTCAAAAGCAGAAATATCGAGCGATTAAAGAATGATTAAAGTAAATAAGTGTATTAAATGTAAGAACAGAGTTGCTCATGGCCGAAAGTGAGGTGATTTGATGATAAAACTACATGGTGGAATCATTTAAAAAGCCGACTCCAGCGCCAGAGTTCAGAAGAAAGCTTCTGATTGGTTGGAATTCGACAATTCCCTCAGGGTTTTTAAAGGAAAAGTTTCACGCGCGCAATTTAAAATGTTTTTAAACCGCAATAAAATGTTCAGAAAACCCTAAAATTCTCTAAAGCACGGTGTGTGAATGGAGTCAGGGTAATTTACACACTGGACTTTAGAGGAAAAAAGGAAGAAGAAGATTAAAATAAGGCTTTGTAGCTTTAGCAACAGCAGTGTGTAGCTAATACAATGAAATAAAGACAAACATAAAGAACTAGAGAAACATTTCAACAATAATTTTGGTGAGCAGTAAATGCTGAGTGAAGCAACTGTTTAATTTTTTATTACTGTGCAAGTATCAATATAAATGTTGATATTTCAGATTATTCTGTCTCATTTGTTGTCAATGCATCTGTTTGTTTGATTGTTAGCTATGTGCTAACTAGCTAAACTAAAGCCTGAGGCCATTTCCCAGCTGATGCTTAGCCTGATTATTTTGTTAAACCCTTTTCAGACCGGATAAGTTTATAAATATATAATTATACTTTTTGACCATTCCTCTTTGTGAGGTCAGGCACTGATGTTGGACGAGAAGGTCTGGCTCGCAGAATCCGCTCTAATTCATCCCAAAGGTGTTCTATGGGGTTGAGGTCAGGACTCTGTGCAGGACAGTCAAGTTCCTCCACACCAAACTCACTCATCCATGTCTTTATGGACCTTGCTTTGGTCACTGGTGTGCAGTCATGTTGGAACAGGAAGGGGTCATCCCCAAACTGTTCCCACAAAGAACATGAAATTGTCCAAAATGTCTTGGTATGAAGCTGAAGCATTAAGAGTTCCTTTCACTGGAACTAAGGGGCCGAGTCCAACCCCTGAAAAACAACACCTGAACTCAATGATCTGGAGGGGTGTCCCAATACTTTTGGCAATGTAGTGTATATAGAACGTCAAATAAAGGTAAACATAAATAATCATAGAGCTGCTATAACAACGATAACAAACTGCTTACATTAGTTAGTGAGTTAGTGAAGGTGGCTGAGGGGTGATTTGTCCATTTTGTTTCAGGCTCAGAAGCTTCAGAAAATATGACATCATTTCCTATAAGAGAGCAAAGTGAGCATCAATGCTCTCTGGATTTATCTCCCTGGATGTTGTGGTGGATTGTGGGATGTTGTGGTGGATTGTGGGATGTTGTGGTGGATTGTGGGATGTTGTGGTGGATTGTGGGATGTTGTGGTGGATTGTGGGATGTTGTGGTGGATTGTGGGATGTTGAGGTGGATTGTGGGATGTTGTGGTGGATTGTGGGATGTTGAGGGGGATTGTGGGATGTTGTGGGATGTTGAGGTGGATTGTGGGATGTTGAGGGGGATTGTGGGATGTTGTGGTGGATTGTGGGATGTCGTGGTGGATTGTGGGATGTTGTGGTGGATTGTGGGATGTTGAGGTGGATTGTGGGATGTTGTGGGGGATTGTGGGATGTTGTGGTGGATTGTGGGATGTCGTGGTGGATTGTGGGATGTTGAGGTGGATTGTGGGATGTTGTGGGGATTGTGGGATGTTGAGGGATTGTGGGATGTTGAGGGGGATTGTGGGATGTTGAGGTGGATTGTGGGATGTTGAGGTGGATTGTGGGATGTTGAGGTGGATTGTGGGATGTTGAGGTGGATTGTGGGATGTTGTGGGGGATTGTGGGATGTTGAGGGGGATTGTGGGATGTTGTGGGATGTTGAGGTGGATTGTGGGATGTTGTGGTGGATTGTGGGATGTTGTGGTGGATTGTGGGATGTTGAGGTGGATTGTGGGATGTTGTGGGGGATTGTGGGATGTTGTGGTGGATTGTGGGATGTTGTGGTGGATTGTGGGATGTTGTGGGATGTTGTGGTGGATTGTGGGATGTTGTGGTGGATTGTGGGATGTTGTGGTGGATTGTGGGATGTTGAGGTGGATTGTGGGATGTTGAGGTGGATTGTGGGATGTTGTGGTGGATTGTGGGATGTTGAGGTGGATTGTGGGATGTTGAGGTGGATTGTGGGATGTTGAGGTGGATTGTGGGATGTTGTGGTGGATTGTGGGATGTTGAGGTGGATTGTGGGATGTTGAGGTGGATTGTGGGATGTTGAGGTGGATTGTGGGATGTTGTGGGGGATTGTGGGATGTTGTGGTGGATTGTGGGATGTTGTGGGGATTGGGGGTTGTTGTGGGGGATTGTGGGATGTTGAGGGGGATTGTGGGATGTTGTGGGGGATTGTGGGATGTTGTGGGGGATTGTGGGATGTTGTGGTGGATTGTGGGATGTTGAGGTGGATTGTGGGATGTTGTGGGATGTTGTGGGGGATTGTGGGATGTTGTGGTGGATTGTGGGATGTTGAGGGGGATTGTGGGATGTTGTGGTGGATTGTGGGATGTTGTGGTGGATTGTGGGATGTTGAGGGAGATTGTGGGATGTTGAGGGGGATTGTGGGATGTTGTGGTGGATTGTGGGATGTTGTGGTGGATTGTGGGATGTTGAGGGAGATTGTGGGATGTTGTGGTGGATTGTGGGATGTTGAGGGGGATTGTGGGATGTTGTGGTGGATTGTGGGATGTTATGGTGGATTGTGGGATGTTGTGGGATGTTGTGGGGATTGTGGGATGTTGTGGTGGATTGTGGGATGTTGTGGTGGATTGTGGGATGTTGAGGGGATTGTGGGATGTTGTGGTGGATTGTGGGATGTTGTGGTGGATTGTGGGATGTTGTGGTGGATTGTGGGATGTTGTGGTGGATTGTGGGATGTTGTGGGGGATTGTGGGATGTTGTGGGGGATTGTGGGATGTGGAGGTGGATTGTGGGATGTTGTGGTGGATTGTGGGATGTTGAGGTGGATTGTGGGATGTTGAGGTGGATTGTGGGATGTGGAGGTGGATTGTGGGATGTGGAGGTGGATTGTGGGATGTTGTGGTGGATTGTGGGATGTTGAGGTGGATTGTGGGATGTTGTGGGGGATTGTGGGATGTTGAGGGGGATTGTGGGATGTTGTGGTGGATTGTGGGATGTTGTGGTGGATTGTGGGATGTGGAGGTGGATTGTGGGATGTTGTGGTGGATTGTGGGATGTTGTGGTGGATTGTGGGATGTGGAGGTGGATTGTGGGATGTTGTGGTGGATTGTGGGATGTTGTGGTGGATTGTGGGATGTTGTGGGGGATTGTGGGATGTTGTGGTGGATTGTGGGATGTTGTGGTGGATTGTGGGATGTTGTGGGGGATTGTGGGATGTTGTGGTGAATTGTGGGATGTTGTGGTGGATTGTGGGATGTCGTGGTGGATTGTGGGATGTCGTGGGGGATTGTGGGATGTTGTGGGGGATTGTGGGATGTTGAGGGGATTGTGGGATGATGTGGGGGATTGTGGGATGTTGAGGTGGATTGTGGGATGTTGTGGGGGATTGTGGGATGTTGTGGTGGATTGTGGGATGTTGTGGTGGATTGTGGGATGTTGAGGGGGATTGTGGGATGTTGTGGGATGTTGAGGTGGATTGTGGGATGTTGTGGTGGATTGTGGGATGTTGTGGTGGATTGTGGGATGTTGAGGTGGATTGTGGGATGTTGTGGGGGATTGTGGGATGTTGAGGTGGATTGTGGGATGTTGTGGTGGATTGTGGGATGTTGTGGGGGATTGTGGGATGTTGAGGTGGATTGTGGGATGTTGAGGGGGATTGTGGGATGTTGAGGTGGATTGTGGGATGTTGTGGTGGATTGTGGGATGTTGTGGTGGATTGTGGGATGTTGTGGTGGATTGTGGGATGTTGAGGGGGATTGTGGGATGTTGAGGTGGATTGTGGGATGTTGTGGTGGATTGTGGGATGTTGAGGGGGATTGTGGGATGTTGAGGTGGATTGTGGGATGTTGTGGTGGATTGTGGGATGTTGTGGTGGATTGTGGGATGTTGAGGTGGATTGTGGGATGTGGAGGTGGATTGTGGGATGTTGTGGTGGATTGTGGGATGTTGAGGTGGATTGTGGGATGTTGAGGTGGATTGTGGGATGTTGTGGGATGTTGAGGTGGATTGTGGGATGTTGAGGGAGATTGTGGGATGTTGTGGTGGATTGTGGGATGTTGAGGTGGATTGTGGGATGTTGTGGGGGATTGTGGGATGTTGAGGTGGATTGTGGGATGTTGTGGGGGATTGTGGGATGTTGTGGTGGATTGTGGGGTGTTGTGGGGGATTGTGGGATGTTGTGGGGATTGTGGGATGTTGTGGGGATTGTGGGATGTTGAGGGGATTGTGGGATGTTGAGGGGATTGTGGGATGTGGAGGTGGATTGTGGGATGTTGAGGTGGATTGTGGGATGTTGAGGTGGATTGTGGGATGTTGAGGTGGATTGTGGGATGTTGTGGGGATTGTGGGATGTTGAGGGGGATTGTGGGATGTTGTGGGATGTTGAGGTGGATTGTGGGATGTTGTGGTGGATTGTGGGATGTTGTGGTGGATTGTGGGATGTTGAGGTGGATTGTGGGATGTTGTGGGGGATTGTGGGATGTTGTGGTGGATTGTGGGATGTTGTGGTGGATTGTGGGATGTTGTGGGATGTTGTGGTGGATTGTGGGATGTTGTGGTGGATTGTGGGATGTTGTGGTGGATTGTGGGATGTTGAGGTGGATTGTGGGATGTTGAGGTGGATTGTGGGATGTTGTGGTGGATTGTGGGATGTTGAGGTGGATTGTGGGATGTTGAGGTGGATTGTGGGATGTTGAGGTGGATTGTGGGATGTTGTGGTGGATTGTGGGATGTTGAGGTGGATTGTGGGATGTTGAGGTGGATTGTGGGATGTTGAGGTGGATTGTGGGATGTTGTGGTGGATTGTGGGATGTTGTGGGGATTGTGGGATGTTGTGGGGATTGTGGGATGTTGTGGTGGATTGTGGGATGTTGTGGGGATTGTGGGATGTTGTGGTGGATTGTGGGATGTTGAGGGGATTGTGGGATGTTGTGGTGGATTGTGGGATGTTGTGGTGGATTGTGGGATGTTGTGGGATGTTGTGGGGATTGTGGGATGTTGTGGTGGATTGTGGGATGTTGAGGGGATTGTGGGATGTTGTGGTGGATTGTGGGATGTTGTGGTGGATTGTGGGATGTTGTGGGGATTGTGGGATGTTGAGGGGATTGTGGGATGTTGTGGTGGATTGTGGGATGTTGTGGTGGATTGTGGGATGTTGTGGGGATTGTGGGATGTTGTGGTGGATTGTGGGATGTTGAGGGGATTGTGGGATGTTGTGGTGGATTGTGGGATGTTATGGTGGATTGTGGGATGTTGTGGGATGTTGTGGGATTGTGGGATGTTGTGGTGGATTGTGGGATGTTGTGGTGGATTGTGGGATGTTGAGGGGATTGTGGGATGTTGTGGTGGATTGTGGGATGTTGTGGGGATTGTGGGATGTTGAGGGGATTGTGGGATGTTGTGGTGGATTGTGGGATGTTGTGGTGGATTGTGGGATGTTGTGGGGATTGTGGGATGTGGAGGTGGATTGTGGGATGTTGTGGGGATTGTGGGATGTTGAGGTGGATTGTGGGATGTTGAGGGATTGTGGGATGTTGAGGTGGATTGTGGGATGTTGAGGTGGATTGTGGGATGTTGTGGTGGATTATGGGATGTTGAGGTGGATTGTGGGATGTTGTGGGGATTGTGGGATGTTGAGGGATTGTGGGATGTTGTGGTGGATTGTGGGATGTTGTGGTGGATTGTGGGATGTGGAGGTGGATTGTGGGATGTTGTGGTGGATTGTGGGATGTTGTGGTGGATTGTAGGATGTGGAGGTGGATTGTGGGATGTTGTGGTGGATTGTGGGATGTTGTGGTGGATTGTGGGATGTTGTGGGGATTGTGGGATGTTGTGGTGGATTGTGGGATGTTGTGGTGGATTGTGGGATGTTGTGGGGATTGTGGGATGTTGTGGTGGATTGTGGGATGTTGTGGTGGATTGTGGGATGTTGTGGTGGATTGTGGGATGTTGTGGGGATTGTGGGATGTTGTGGGGATTGTGGGATGTTGAGGGGATTGTGGGATGTTGTGGGGATTGTGGGATGTTGAGGTGGATTGTGGGATGTTGTGGGGATTGTGGGATGTTGTGGTGGATTGTGGGATGTTGTGGTGGATTGTGGGATGTTGAGGGATTGTGGGATGTTGTGGGATGTTGAGGTGGATTGTGGGATGTTGTGGTGGATTGTGGGATGTTGTGGTGGATTGTGGGATGTTGAGGTGGATTGTGGGATGTTGTGGGGGATTGTGGGATGTTGAGGTGGATTGTGGGATGTTGTGGTGGATTGTGGGATGTTGTGGGGGATTGTGGGATGTTGAGGTGGATTGTGGGATGTTGAGGTGGATTGTGGGATGTTGAGGGAGATTGTGGGATGTGGAGGTGGATTGTGGGATGTTGTGGTGGATTGTGGGATGTTGTGGTGGATTGTGGGATGTTGAGGGGGATTGTGGGATGTTGAGGTGGATTGTGGGATGTTGTGGTGGATTGTGGGATGTTGAGGGGGATTGTGGGATGTTGAGGTGGATTGTGGGATGTTGTGGTGGATTGTGGGATGTTGTGGTGGATTGTGGGATGTTGAGGTGGATTGTGGGATGTTGAGGTGGATTGTGGGATGTTGAGGTGGATTGTGGGATGTTGAGGTGGATTGTGGGATGTTGTGGTGGATTGTGGGATGTTGAGGTGGATTGTGGGATGTTGAGGTGGATTGTGGGATGTTGTGGTGGATTGTGGGATGTTGAGGTGGATTGTGGGATGTTGTGGTGGATTGTGGGATGTTGTGGTGGATTGTGGGATGTTGAGGTGGATTGTGGGTGGTTGGGGGGGGTTGTGGGATGGTGTGGTGGATTGTGGGATGTTGTGGGGGATTGTGGGATGTTGTGGGGGATTGTGGGATGTTGTGGTGGATTGTGGGATGTTGTGGGGGATTGTGGGATGTTGTGGTGGATTGTGGGATGTTGAGGGGGATTGTGGGATGTTGTGGTGGATTGTGGGATGTTGTGGTGGATTGTGGGATGTTGTGGGATGTTGTGGGGGATTGTGGGATGTTGTGGTGGATTGTGGGATGTTGTGGTGGATTGTGGGATGTTGTGGTGGATTGTGGGATGTTGAGGGGGATTGTGGGATGTTGTGGTGGATTGTGGGATGTTGTGGTGGATTGTGGGATGTTGTGGGGGATTGTGGGATGTTGAGGGGGATTGTGGGATGTTGTGGTGGATTGTGGGATGTTGTGGTGGATTGTGGGATGTTGTGGGGGATTGTGGGATGTGGAGGTGGATTGTGGGATGTTGTGGGGGATTGTGGGATGTTGAGGTGGATTGTGGGATGTTGAGGGGGATTGTGGGATGTTGAGGTGGATTGTGGGATGTTGAGGTGGATTGTGGGATGTTGTGGTGGATTGTGGGATGTTGAGGTGGATTGTGGGATGTTGTGGGGGATTGTGGGATGTTGTGGTGGATTGTGGGATGTTGTGGGGTGGGATTGTGGGGTGTGGGGGGGGTTGTTGGGTTGTTGTGGTGGATTGTGGGATGTGGAGGTGGATTGTGGGATGTTGTGGGGGATTGTGGGATGTTGTGGGGGATTGTGGGATGTTGTGGTGGATTGTGGGATGTTGTGGTGGATTGTGGGATGTGGAGGTGGATTGTGGGATGTTGTGGTGGATTGTGGGATGTTGTGGTGGATTGTGGGATGTGGAGGGGGATTGTGGGATGTTGTGGTGGATTGTGGGATGTTGTGGTGGATTGTGGGATGTTGTGGGGGATTGTGGGATGTTGTGGTGGATTGTGGGATGTTGTGGTGGATTGTGGGATGTTGTGGTGGATTGTGGGATGTTGTGGGGGATTGTGGGATGTTGAGGGGGATTGTGGGATGTTGTGGGGGATTGTGGGATGTTGAGGTGGATTGTGGGATGTTGTGGTGCATTGTGGGATGTTGTGGTGGATTGTGGGATGTGTGGTGGATTGTGGGATGTGGAGGTGGATTGTGGGATGTTGTGGGGGATTGTGGGATGTTGAGGTGGATTGTGGGATGTTGTGGGATGTTGAGGGGGATTGTGGGATGTTGTGGGATGTTGAGGTGGATTGTGGGATGTTGAGGTGGATTGTGGGATGTTGTGGGATGTGGAGGTGGATTGTGGGATGTTGTGGTGGATTGTGGGATGTTGTGGTGGATTGTGGGATGTGGAGGTGGATTGTGGGATGTGGAGGTGGATTGTGGGATGTTGTGGTGGATTGTGGGATGTTGAGGTGGATTGTGGGATGTTGTGGGGGATGTGTGGGATGTTGAGGGGGATTGTGGGGATGTTGTGGTGGATTGTGGGATGATGTGGGGGATTGTGGGATGTTGAGGTGGATTGTGGGATGTTGTGGTGGATTGTGGGATGTTGAGGGGGATTGTGGGATGTTGTGGGATGTTGAGGTGGATTGTGGGATGTTGTGGGATGTGGAGGTGGATTGTGGGATGTTGTGGTGGATTGTGGGATGTTGTGGTGGATTGTGGGATGTTGTGGGGGATTGTGGGATGTTGTGGGGGATTGTGGGATGTTGAGGTGGATTGTGGGATGTTGTGGGGGATTGTGGGATGTTGAGGTGGATTGTGGGATGTTGAGGTGGATTGTGGGATGTTGTGGTGGATTGTGGGATGTTGTGGGGGATTGTGGGATGTTGTGGGGGATTGTGGGATGTTGAGGGGGATTGTGGGATGTTGAGAGGGATTGTGGGATGTTGAGGTTGATTGTGGGATGTTGAGGTGGATAGTGGGATGATGAGGTGGATTGTGGGTGATTGTGGTGGATGGTGGGTTGTTGGGGGGGATTGTGGGATGTTGTGGGGGATTGTGGGATGTTGTGGTGGATTGTGGGATGTTGTGGGGGATTGTGGGATGTTGAGGGGGATTGTGGGATGTTGTGGTGGATTGTGGGATGTTGAGGGGGATTGTGGGATGTTGTGGTGGATTGTGGGATGTTGTGGGGGATTGTGGGATGTTGAGGGGGATGGGGGGATGTTGTGGGGGGTTGTGGGATGTTGTGGGGAATTGTGGGATGTTGTGGTGGATTGTGGGATGTTGAGGTGGATTGTGGGATGTTGTGGTGGATTGTGGGATGTTGGGGTTGTGGATTGTGGGATGGGTTGTGGGGATTGTGGGATGTTGGGGGATTGTGGGATGTTGTGGTGGATTGTGGGATGTTGTGGGGGATTGTGGGATGTTGAGGTGGATTGTGGGATGTGTGGGGGATTGTGGGATGTTGAGGTGGATTGTGGGATTGTGGGGTTGTGGATTGTGGGATGTGGTTTGTGGGGATTGTGGGATGTTGAGGTGGATTGTGGGATGTTGTGGGATTGTGGGATGTTGAGGTGGATTGTGGGATGTTGAGGGATTGTGGGATGTTGAGGTGGATTGTGGGATGTTGTGGTGGATTGTGGGATGTTGTGGTGGATTGTGGGATGTTGTGGTGGATGGTGGGGTGTTGAGGTGGGTTGTGGGATGTTGTGGTGGATTGTGGGATGTTGTGGGGGATTGTGGGATGTTGTGGGGGATTGTGGGATGTTGAGGTGGATTGTGGGATGTGGAGGTGGATTGTGGGATGTTGTGGTGGATTGTGGGATGTGGAGGTGGATTGTGGGATGTTGATGTGGATTGTGGGATGTGGAGGTGGATTGTGGGATGTTGTGGTGGATTGTGGGATGTGGAGGTGGATTGTGGGATGTCGTTGTGGATTGTGGGATGTCGTGGTGGATTGTGGGATGTTGTGGTGGATTGTGGGATGTTGTGGGGGATTGTGGGATGTTGAGGTGGATTGTGGGATGTTGAGGTGGATTGTGGGATGTTGAGGTGGATTGTGGGATGTTGAGGTGGATTGTGGGATGTTGTGGGGGATTGTGGGATGTTGTGGTGGATTGTGGGATGTTGTGGTGGATTGTGGGATGTTGTGGTGGATTGTGGGATGTGGAGGTGGATTGTGGGATGGTGTGGGGATTGTGGGATGTGGGGGGGGATTGTGGGATGTGTGGGGTTTGGTGATTGTGGGGATGTTGTGGTGGATTGTGGGATGTTGTGGTGGATTGTGGGATGTTGTGGGATGTTGTGGGGTTGTGGGGTGTTGTGGTGGGTTGTGGGATGTTGTGGTGGATTGTGGGATGTTGAGGTGGATTGTGGGATGTTGTGGGGGATTGTGGGATGTTGTGGGGGATTGTGGGATGTTGTGGTGGATTGTGGGATGTTGTGGATGTGGGATGTTGTGGGGATTGTGGGATGTTGTGGTGGATTGTGGGATGTTGTGGTGGATTGTGGGATGTTGTGGGGGATTGTGGGATGTTGTGGGGGATTGTGGGATGTTGTGGGGATTGTGGGATGTTGAGGTGGATTGTGGGATGTTGTGGGGGATTGTGGGATGTTGAGGTGGATTGTGGGATGTTGTGGTGGATTGTGGGATGTTGTGGTGGATTGTGGGATGTTGAGGTGGATTGTGGGATGTTGTGGGGGATTGTGGGATGTTGAGGTGGATTGTGGGATGTTGTGGTGGATTGTGGGATGTTGTGGTGGATTGTGGGATGTTGTGGGGGATTGTGGGATGTTGTGGGGGATTGTGGGATGTTGTGGGGGATTGTGGGATGTTGTGGTGGATTGTGGGATGTTGTGGTGGATTGTGGGATGTTGTGGGGGATTGTGGGATGTTGTGGTGGATTGTGGGATGTTGTGGTGGATTGTGGGATGTTGTGGTGGATTGTGGGATGTTGTGGGGGATTGTGGGATGTTGTGGATTGGATTGTGGGATGTTGTGGGGGATTGTGGGATGTTGTGGTGGATTGTGGGATGTTGTGGTGGATTGTGGGATGTTGAGGTGGATTGTGGGATGTTGTGGGGATGTGGTGATTGGTGGATTGTGGGATGTTGTGGGGATTGTGGGATGTTGTGGGGATTGTGGGATGTTGTGGGGGATTGTGGGATGTTGAGGTGGATTGTGGGATGTTGAGGGGATTGTGGGATGTGATGGTGGATTGTGGGATGTTGAGGTGGATTGTGGGATGTTGAGGTGGAATTGTGGGATGTTGAGGGGATTGTGGGATGTGATGGTGGATTGTGGATTGTGGGATGTTGAGGTGGATTGTGGGATGTTGAGGGGGATTGTGGTGGATTGTGGGATGTTGTGGGAGATTGTGAGGTGATTGTGGGATGTGGAGGTGGATTGTGGGATGTTGTGGTGGATTGTGGGATGTTGAGGTGGATTGTGGTTGTGGATGTGGATTGTGGGATGTGGAGGTGGATTGTGGGATGTTGTGGTGGATTGTGGATTGTTGATGTGGATTGTGGATTGTTGTGGGGATTGTGGGATGTTGTGGTGGATTGTGGGATGTTTGTGGGGGATTGTGGGATGTTGAGGTGGATTGTGGGTTGTTGTGGTGGATTGTGGGATGTTGAGGGGATTGTGGGATGTTGTGGGATGTTGAGGTGGATTGTGGGATGTTGTGGGATTGAGGTGGATTGTGGGATGTTGTGGTGGATTGTGGGATGTTGTGGTGTGATTGTGGGATGTTGTGGGGGATGTGGGATGTTGAGGTGGATTGTGGGATGTTGTGGTGGATTGTGGGATGTTGTGGGGATTGTGGGATGTGGAGGTGGATTGTGGGATGTTGTGGGGATTGTGGGATGTTGAGGTGGATTGTGGGATGTTGAGGTGGATTGTGGGATGTTGAGGGGGATTGTGGGATGTTGAGGTGGATTGTGGGATGTTGAGGTGGATTGTGGGATGTTGAGGTGGATTGTGGGATGTTGTGGTGGATTGTGGGATGTTGGATGGTGGATTGTGGGATGTTGTGGTGGATTGTGGGATGTTGTGGTGGATTGTGGGATGTTGTGGGGATTGTGGGATGTTGTGGGGATTGTGGGATGTTGAGGTGGATTGTGGGATGTTGTGGGGATTGTGGAGTTGTGGGGGATTGTGGGATGTTGTGGTGGATTGTGGGATGTTGTGGTGGATTGTGGGATGTTGTGGGGATTGTGGGATGTTGAGGGATTGTGGGATGTTGTGGTGGATTGTGGGATGTTGAGGGGATTGTGGGATGTTGTGGTGGATTGTGGGATGTTGTGGTGGATTGTGGGATGTTGTGGGGGATTGTGGGATGTTGAGGGTGGATTGTGGGATGTTGTGGGGGATTTGTGGGATGTTGAGGTGGATTGTGGGATGTTGTGGTGGGATGGTGGGATGTTGTGGTGGATTGGGGGTTGTTGTGGGGGATTGTGGGATGTTGAGGTGGATTGTGGGATGTTGAGGGGGATTGTGGGATGTTGAGGTGGATTGTGGGATGTTGAGGTGGATTGTGGGATGTTGAGGTGGATTGTGGGATGTTGTGGTTGTGGATTGTGGGATGTTGTGGGGATTGTGGGATGTTGAGTGATTGGGGGATGTTGTTGTGGATGTTGGGATGTTGTGGTGGATTGTGGGATGTTGTGGATGGATTGTGGGATGTTGATGGGGGGATTGTGGGATGTTGATGTGGGTGGATTGTGGGATTGTTGATGTGGATTGTGGGATGTTGTGGTGGATTGTGGGATGTTGTGGTGGATTGTGGGATGTTGAGGTGGATTGTGGGATGTTGTGGAGTGGGATGTTGTGGATGGATTGTGGGGTGTGATGTGAGGTGGTTTGTGGGATGTTGTGGTGGATTGTGGGATGTTGTGGTGGATTGTGGGATGTTGAGGTGGATTGTGGGATGTTGTGGTGGATTGTGGGATGTTGTGGTGGATTGTGGGATGTTGTGGTGGATTGTGGGATGTTGTGGTGGATTGTGGGATGTGGAGGTGGATTGTGGGATGTTGTGGTGGATTGTGGGATGTGGAGGTGGATTGTGGGATGTTGTGGGGGATTGTGGGATGTGGAGGTGGATTGTGGGATGTGGAGGTGGATTGTGGGATGTTGTGGTGGATTGTGGGATGTTGAGGTGGATTGTGGGATGTTGTGGGGGATTGTGGGATGTTGTGGTGGATTGTGGGATGTTGTGGTGGATTGTGGGATGTTGAGGTGGATTGTGGGATGTTGTGGGGGATTGTGGGATGTTGTGGTGGATTGTGGGATGTTGAGGTGGATTGTGGGATGTTGTGGTGGATTGTGGGATGTTGTGGTGGATTGTGGGATGTTGTGGTGGATTGTGGGATGTTGTGGGGATTGTGGGATGTTGAGGTGGATTGTGGGATGTTGTGGGGATTGTGGGATGTTGTGGGATTGTGGGATGTTGTGGTGGATTGTGGGATGTGTGAGGTGGGATTGTGGGATGTTGTGGTGGATTGTGGGATGTTGTGGTGGATTGTGGGATGTTGGGATTGTGGATTGTGGGATGTTGTGGTGGATTGTGGGATGTTGTGGTGGATTGTGGGATGTTGTGGTGGATTGTGGGATGTTGTGGTGGATTGTGGGATGTTGTGGGGATTGTGGGATGTTGTGGTGGATTGTGGGATGTTGTGGTGGATTGTGGGATGTTGTGGGGATTGTGGGATGTGGAGGTGGATGGTGGGATGTTGTGAGATTGTGGGATGTTGTGGGGGATTGTGGGATGTTGTGGTGGATTGTGGGATGTTGTGGTGGATTGTGGGATGTTGTGGGGGATTGTGGGATGTTGTGGGGGATTGTGGGATGTTGTGGTGGATTGTGGGATGTTGGTGGGGATTGTGGGATGTTGTGGTGGATTGTGGGTTGTTGTGGTGGATTGTGGGATGTTGTGGTGGATTGTGGGATGTTGTGGTGGATTGTGGGATGTTGTGGGGATTGTGGGTTGTTGTGGGGATTGTGGGATGTTGTGGTGGATTGTGGGATGTCGTGGTGGATTGTGGGATGTCGTGGGGGATTGTGGGATGTCGTGGTGGATTGTGGGATGTGGAGGTGGATTGTGGGATGTTGTGGTGGATTGTGGGATGTTGTGGTGGATTGTGGGATGTTGTGGTGGATTGTGGGATGTTGAGGTGGATTGTAGGATGTTGAGGTGGATTGTGGGATGTTGAGGTGGATTGTGGGATGTGGAGGTGGATTGTGGGATGTGGAGGTGGATTGTGGGATGTTGTGGTGGATTGTGGGATGTTGTGGGGATTGTGGGATGTTGTGGTGGATTGTGGGATGTTGAGGTGGATTGTGGGATGTTGTGGGGGATTGTGGGATGTTGTGGTGGATTGTGGGATGTTGTGGTGGATTGTGGGATGTTGTGGTGGATTGTGGGATGTTGAGGTGGATTGTGGGATGTTGTGGGGATTGTGGGATGTTGTGGTGGATTGTGGGATGTTGTGGGGATTGTGGGATGTGGAGGTGGATTGTGGGATGTGGTGGGGATTGTGGGATGTTGTGGGGGATTGTGGGATGTTGTGGGAGATTGTGGGATGTTGAGGTGGATTGTGGGATGTTGTGGGGGATTGTGGGATGTTGTGGTGGATTGTGGGATGTTGTGGTGGATTGTGGGATGTTGTGGTGGATTGTGGGATGTGGAGGTGGATTGTGGGATGTGGAGGTGGATTGTGGGATGTGGAGGTGGATTGTGGGATGTTGTGGGGGATTGTGGGATGTTGTGGGAGATTGTGGGATGTTGTGGTGGATTGTGGGATGTTGTGGGGGATTGTGGGATGTTGTGGGGGATTGTGGGATGTCGAGGTGGATTGTGGGATGTCGTGGTGGATTGTGGGATGTAGAGGTGGATTGTGGGATGTCGTGGTGGATTGTGGGATGTCGTGGTGGATTGTGGGATGTCGTGGGGGATTGTGGGATGTCGTGGGGGATTGTGGGATGTCGTGGTGGATTGTGGGATGTCGTGGGGGATTGTGGGATGTCGTGAGGGATTGTGGGATGTCGTGGGGGATTGTGGGATGTCGTGGTGGATTGTGGGATGTGGAGGTGGATTGTGGGATGTTGTGGTGGATTGTGGGATGTTGTGGTGGATTGTGGGATGTTGTGGTGGATTGTGGGATGTGAGGTGGTTGTGGATGTGTGGGATGGATGTGGTGGTTTGTGGGATGTGGAGGTGGATTGGGGGATGTTGTGGTGGATTGTGGGATGTTGTGGGGGATTGTGGGATGTTGTGGTGGATTGTGGGATGTTGTGGGGATTGTGGGATGTTGAGGTGGATTGTGGGATGTTGAGGTGGATTGTGGGATGTTGAGGTGGATTGTGGGATGTTGTGGGGATTGTGGGATGTTGAGGTGGATTGTGGGATGTTGGAGGATTGTGGGATGTTGTGGGATGTTGTGGTGGATTGTGGGATGTTGTGGTGGATTGTGGGATGTGGAGGTGGATTGTGGGATGTGGAGGTGGATTGTGGGATGTTGTGGGGGATTGTGGGATGTTGTGGTGGATTGTGGGATGTTGTGGGGGATTGTGGGATGTTGTGGGGGATTGTGGGATGTTGTGGTGGATTGTGGGATGTTGTGGGGGATTGTGGGATGTTGAGGTGGATTGTGGGATGTTGTGGGGGATTGTGGGATGTTGAGGTGGATTGTGGGATGTTGTGGGGGATTGTGGGATGTTGTGGGGGATTGTGGGATGTTGTGGTGGATTGTGGGATGTGTGGTGGATTGTGGGATGTGGAGGTGGATTGTGGGATGTTGTGGGGGATTGTGGGATGTTGAGGTGGATTGTGGGATGTTGTGGTGGATTGTGGGATGTTGAGGTGGATTGTGGGATGTTGTGGTGGATTGTGGGATGTTGTGGTGGATTGTGGGATGTTGTGGTGGATTGTGGGATGTGGAGGTGGATTGTGGGATGTTGTGGTGGATTGTGGGATGTTGTGGGGGATTGTGGGATGTTGAGGTGGATTGTGGGATGTTGTGGGGGATTGTGGGATGTTGAGGTGGATTGTGGGATGTTGTGGTGGATTGTGGGATGTTGAGGTGGATTGTGGGATGTTGTGGGGGATTGTGGGATGTTGTGGTGGATTGTGGGATGTTGTGGGGGATTGTGGGATGTTGTGGTGGATTGTGGGATGTTGTGGTGGATTGTGGGATGTGGAGGTGGATTGTGGGATGTTGTGGGGGATTGTGGGATGTTGTGGGGGATTGTGGGATGTTGTGGTGGATTGTGGGATGTTGTGGTGGATTGTGGGATGTGGAGGAGGATTGTGGGATGTTGTGGTGGATTGTGGGATGTTGTGGGGGATTGTGGGATGTTGAGGTGGATTGTGGGATGTTGTGGTGGATTGTGGGATGTTGTGGTGGATTGTGGGATGTGGAGGTGGATTGTGGGATGTTGTGGTGGATTGTGGGATGTTGTGGTGGATTGTGGGATGTTGTGGGGGATTGTGGGATGTGGAGGTGGATTGTGGGATGTTGTGGGGGATTGTGGGATGTTGTGGGGGATTGTGGGATGTTGTGGTGGATTGTGGGATGTTGTGGTGGATTGTGGGATGTTGTGGGGGATTGTGGGATGTTGTGGTGGATTGTGGGATGTTGTGGGGGATTGTGGGATGTTGTGGTGGATTGTGGGATGTTGTGGTGGATTGTGGGATGTGGAGGTGGATTGTGGGATGTTGTGGGGGATTGTGGGATGTTGTGGGGGATTGTGGGATGTTGTGGTGGATTGTGGGATGTTGTGGTGGATTGTGGGATGTGGAGGTGGATTGTGGGATGTTGTGGTGGATTGTGGGATGTTGTGGTGGATTGTGGGATGTTGAGGTGGATTGTGGGATGTTGTGGGGGATTGTGGGATGTTGTGGGGGATTGTGGGATGTGGAGGTGGATTGTGGGATGTTGTGGTGGATTGTGGGATGTTGAGGTGGATTGTGGGATGTTGAGGTGGATTGTGGGATGTGGGAGGTGGAATTGTGGGATGTTGTGGGGGATTGTGGGATGTTGTGGTGGATTGTGGGATGTTGTGGTGGATTGTGGGATGTTGTGGGGGATTGTGGGATGTTGTGGGGGATTGTGGGATGTTGTGGTGGATTGTGGGATGTTGTGGGGGATTGTGGGATGTTGTGGTGGATTGTGGGATGTTGTGGTGGATTGTGGGATGTTGAGGTGGATTGTGGGATGTCGTGGTGGATTGTGGGATGTCGTGGGGGATTGTGGGATGTCGTGGTGGATTGTGGGATGTTGTGGTGGATTGTGGGATGTTGTGGTGGATTGTGGGATGTGGAGGTGGATTGTGGGATGTTGTGGTGGATTGTGGGATGTTGTGGGGGATTGTGGGATGTTGAGGTGGATTGTGGGATGTCGTGGGAGATTGTGGGATGTTGTGGGGGATTGTGGGATGTTGTGGTGGATTGTGGGATGTTGTGGTGGATTGTGGGATGTTGTGGTGGATTGTGGGATGTGGAGGTGGATTGTGGGATGTTGTGGTGGATTGTGGGATGTCGTGGGGGATTGTGGGATGTCGTGGTGGATTGTGGGATGTCGTGGTGGATTGTGGGATGTCGTGGGGGATTGTGGGATTTCGTGGGGGATTGTGGGATGTCGTGGTGGATTGTGGGATGTCGTGGTGGATTGTGGGATGTCGTGGTGGATTGTGGGATGTTGAGGGATTGTGGGATGTTGTGGGGATTGTGGGATGTTGAGGGGATTGTGGGATGTTGTGGTGGATTGTGGGATGTGGAGGTGGATTGTGGGATGTTGTGGGGGATTGTGGGATGTGGAGGTGGATTGTGGGATGTGGAGGTGGATTGTGGGATGTTGTGGTGGATTGTGGGATGTTGTGGGGGATTGTGGGATGTTGAGGTGGATTGTGGGATGTCGTGGGAGATTGTGGGATGTCGTGGTGGATTGTGGGATGTCGTGGGGGATTGTGGGATGTCGTGGTGGATTGTGGGATGTCGTGGGGATTGTGGGATGTTGAGGTGGATTGTGGGATGTTGAGGGGGATTGTGGGATGTTGTGGGGGATTGTGGGATGTTGAGGTGGATTGTGGGATGTTGTGGTGGATTGTGGGATGTTGAGGTGGATTGTGGGATGTTGTGGTGGATTGTGGGATGTTGTGGTGGATTGTGGGATGTTGTGGTGGATTGTGGGATGTTGTGGGGGATTGTGGGATGTTGAGGTGGATTGTGGGATGTTGTGGTGGATTGTGGGATGTTGTGGTGGTTTGTGGCATGTTGTGGGGGATTGTGGGATGTCGAGGGAGATTGTGGGATGTCGTGGGGGATTGTGGGATGTCGTGGGGGATTGTGGGATGTCGTGGTGGATTGTGGGATGTCGTGGTGGATTGTGGGATCTTGTGGTGGATTGTGGGATGTGGAGGTGGATTGTGAGATGTTGTGGTGGATTGTGGGATGTTGTGGTGGATTGTGGGATGTTGTGGGGATTGTGGGATGTTGTGGGGATTGTGGGATGTTGTGGGGATTGTGGGATGTTGTGGTGGATTGTGGGATGTTGTGGGGATTGTGGGATGTGGAGGTGGATTGTGGGATGTTGTGGGGATTGTGGGATGTTGTGGGGATTGTGGGATGTTGTGGGGATTGTGGGATGTTGAGGTGGATTGTGGGATGTTGTGGGGGATTGTGGGATGTTGAGGTGGATTGTGGGATGTTGTGGGGATTGTGGGATGTTGTGGTGGATTGTGGGATGTTGTGGGGATTGTGGGATGTTGTGGTGGATTGTGGGATGTTGAGGTGGATTGTGGGATGTTGTGGTGGATTGTGGGATGTTGTGGGGGATTGTGGGATGTTGTGGTGGATTGTGGGATGTTGTGGTGGATTGTGGGATGTTGTGGGGGATTGTGGGATGTTGAGGTGGATTGTGGGATGTTGTGGGGATTGTGGGATGTTGAGGTGGATTGTGGGATGTTGTGGGGATTGTGGGATGTTGAGGTGGATTGTGGGATGTTGAGGTGGATTGTGGGATGTTGAGGTGGATTGTGGGATGTTGTGGTGGATTGTGGGATGTTGTGGGGGATTGTGGGATGTTGTGGGGGATTGTGGGATGTTGTGGTGGATTGTGGGATGTTGTGGGGATTGTGGGATGTTGTGGTGGATTGTGGGATGTTGTGGTGGATTGTGGGATGTTGTGGGGATTGTGGGATGTTGTGGGGGATTGTGGGATGTTGTGGGGGATTGTGGGATGTGGAGGTGGATTGTGGGATGTTGAGGTGGATTGTGGGATGTTGAGGTGGATTGTGGGATGTTGAGGTGGATTGTGGGATGTTGTGGGGGATTGTGGGATGTTGTGGTGGATTGTGGGATGTTGTGGTGGATTGTGGGATGTTGTGGTGGATTGTGGGATGTTGTGGTGGATTGTGGGATGTTGAGGTGGATTGTGGGATGTTGTGGGGGATTGTGGGATGTTGTGGGGGATTGTGGGATGTGGAGGTGGATTGTGGGATGTTGTGGTGGATTGTGGGATGTTGTGGTGGATTGTGGGATGTTGTGGGGGATTGTGGGATGTTGAGGTGGATTGTGGGATGTTGTGGTGGATTGTGGGATGTTGTGGTGGATTGTGGGATGTTGTGGGGGATTGTGGGATGTTGAGGTGGATTGTGGGATGTTGAGGGGGATTGTGGGATGTTGTGTGTGTTTGTGGGATGTTGTGGGGGATTGTGGGATGTTGTGGTGGATTGTGGGATGTTGTGGTGGATTGTGGGATGTTGTGGTGGATTGTGGGATGTTGAGGGAGATTGTGGGATGTTGTGGTGGATTGTGGGATGTTGTGGTGGATTGTGGGATGTTGTGGTGGATTGTGGGATGTTGAGGGAGATTGTGGGATGTTGAGGGGGATTGTGGGATGTTGTGGGGGATTGTGGGATGTTGTGGTGGATTGTGGGATGTTGAGGTGGATTGTGGGATGTTGTGGGGGATTGTGGGATGTTGTGGTGGATTGTGGGATGTTGTGGTGGATTGTGGGATGTTGTGGTGGATTGTGGGATGTTGTGGTGGATTGTGGGATGTTGTGGTGGATTGTGGGATGTTGAGGTGGATTGTGGGATGTTGTGGTGGATTGTGGGATGTTGTGGTGGATTGTGGGATGTTGTGGTGGATTGTGGGATGTTGAGGGGGATTGTGGGATGTTGTGGTGGATTGTGGGATGTTGTGGTGGATTGTGGGATGTTGAGGTGGATTGTGGGATGTTGAGGTGGATTGTGGGATGTTGTGGGGATTGTGGGATGTCGTGGTGGATTGTGGGATGTTGTGGGAGATTGTGGGATGTTGTGGTGGATTGTGGGATGTTGTGGGGGATTGTGGGATGTTGTGGGGGATTGTGGGATGTTGTGGTGGATTGTGGGATGTTGAGGTGGATTGTGGGATGTTGTGGGTGGTTGGGGGATGTTGTGGGGGATTGTGGGATGTTGTGGTGGATTGTGGGATGTTGAGGTGGATTGTGGGATGTTGTGGGGGATTGTGGGATGTTGTGGTGGATTGTGGGATGTTGTGGTGGATTGTGGGATGTTGTGGGGATTGTGGGGTGTTGTGGTGGGTTGTGGGATGTTGTGGTGGATTGTGGGATGTTGAGGGGATTGTGGGATGTTGTGGTGGATTGTGGGATGTTGTGGTGGATTGTGGGATGTTGTGGGGGATTGTGGGATGTTGTGGGGATTGTGGGATGTTGTGGGGATTGTGGGATGTTGTGGTGGATTGTGGGATGTTGTGGTGGATTGTGGGATGTTGTGGTGGATTGTGGGATGTTGTGGTGGATTGTGGGATGTTGTGGTGGATTGTGGGATGTTGTGGGGATTGTGGGATGTTGTGGTGGATTGTGGGATGTTGTGGTGGATTGTGGGATGTTGGGGTGGATTGTGGGATGTGGTGGGGGATTGTGGGATGTTGTGGTGGATTGTGGGATGTTGAGGTGGATTGTGGGATGTTGTGGTGGATTGTGGGATGTTGTGGGGGATTGTGGGATGTTGTGGTGGATTGTGGGATGTTGTGGTGGATTGTGGGATGTTGTGGTGGATTGTGGGATGTTGAGGTGGATTGTGGGATGTTGTGGTGGATTGTGGGATGTTGTGGTGGATTGTGGGATGTTGTGGTGGATTGTGGGATGTTGAGGTGGATTGTGGGATGTTGTGGTGGATTGTGGGATGTTGTGGGGGATTGTGGGATGTTGTGGGGGATTGTGGGATGTTGGGTGGATTGTGGGATGTTGTGGTGGATTGTGGGATGTTGTGGTGGATTGTGGGATGTTGTGGTGGATTGTGGGTGTGGTGGGGTGGATGTGTGGGATGTTGTGGGGGATTGTGGGATGTTGTGGTGGATTGTGGGGTTGTGGGGGATTGTGGGATGTTGTGGTGGATGTGGATGTTGTGGGGATTGTGGGATGTTGTGGGGGATTGTGGGATGTTGTGGGGGATTGTGGGATGTTGTGGGGGATTGTGGGATGTTGGGTGGATTGTGGATGTTGTGGTGGATTGTGGGATGTTGTGGTGGATTGTGGGATGTTGTGGGACTTGTGGGATGTTGTGGGGATTGTGGGATGTTGAGGTGGATTGTGGGATGTTGTGTGGGATTGTGGGATGTTGTGGTGGATTGTGGGATGTTGTGGGGATTGTGGGATGTTGTGGGGGATTGTGGGATGTTGTGGTGGATTGTGGGATGTTGAGGTGGATTGTGGGATGTTGTGGTGGATTGTGGGATGTTGTGGTGGATTGTGGGATGTTGTGGTGGATTGTGGGATGTTGTGGTGGATTGTGGGATGTTGTGGTGGATTGTGGGATGTTGTGGGGGATTGTGGGATGTTGTGGTGGATTGTGGGATGTTGTGGTGGATTGTGGGATGTTGTGGTGGATTGTGGGATGTTGTGGGTGTGGGATGTTGTGGGGATTGTGGGATGTTGAGGGGATTGTGGGATGTTGTGGTGGTGGTGTGGGGATTGTGGGATGTTGTGGGGATTGTGGGATGTTGTGGTGGATTGTGGGATGTTGTGGTGGATTGTGGGATGTTGTGGTGGATTGTGGGATGTTGTGTGGATTGTGGGATGTTGAGGTGGATTGTGGGATGTTGTGGTGGATTGTGGGATGTTGTGGGGGATTGTGGGATGTTGTGGTGGATTGTGGGATGTTGTGGGGGATTGTGGGATGTTGAGGTGGATTGTGGGATGTTGAGGTGGATTGTGGGATGTTGTGGGGGATTGTGGGATGTTGTGGGGGATTGTGGGATGTTGAGGTGGATTGTGGGATGTTGTGGTGGATTGTGGGATGTTGTGGGGGATTGTGGGATGTTGAGGTGGATTGTGGGATGTTGTGGTGGATTGTGGGATGTTGTGGTGGATTGTGGGATGTTGAGGTGGATTGTGGGATGTTGTGGTGGATTGTGGGATGTTGTGGTGGATTGTGGGATGTTGAGGGAGATTGTGGGATGTTGTGGGGGATTGTGGGATGTTGAGGTGGATTGTGGGATGTGGAGGTGGATTGTGGGATGTTGTGGTGGATTGTGGGATGTTGTGGGATGTTGTGGGGGATTGTGGGATGTTGAGGTGGATTGTGGGATGTTGTGGGGGATTGTGGGATGTTGAGGTGGATTGTGGGATGTTGTGGTGGATTGTGGGATGTTGTGGTGGATTGTGGGATGTTGATGTGGATTGTGGGATGTTGTGGGGGATTGTGGGATGTTGTGGGGGATTGTGGGATGTTGTGGGGGATTGTGGGATGTTGAGGTGGATTGTGGGATGTGGAGGTGGATTGTGGGATGTTGTGGTGGATTGTGGGATGTGGAGGTGGATTGTGGGATGTTGTGGGATGTTGTGGGGGATTGTGGGATGTTGAGGTGGATTGTGGGATGTTGTGGGGGATTGTGGGATGTTGTGGGGGATTGTGGGATGTTGTGGGGGATTGTGGGATGTTGAGGTGGATTGTGGGATGTTGTGGTGGATTGTGGGATGTTGAGGTGGATTGTGGGATGTTGTGGGGGATTGTGGGATGTTGAGGTGGATTGTGGGATGTTGTGGGGGATTGTGGGATGTTGTGGTGGATTGTGGGATGTTGTGGTGGATTGTGGGATGTTGTGGGGGATTGTGGGATGTTGAGGGAGATTGTGGGATGTTGTGGGATGTTGTGGGGGATTGTGGGATGTGGAGGTGGATTGTGGGATGTTGTGGTGGATTGTGGGATGTGGAGGTGGATTGTGGGATGTTGTGGGGGATTGTGGGATGTTGAGGTGGATTGTGGGATGTTGTGGGGGATTGTGGGATGTTGTGGGGGATTGTGGGATGTTGTGGGGGATTGTGGGATGTTGAGGTGGATTGTGGGATGTGGAGGTGGATTGTGGGATGTTGTGGTGGATTGTGGGATGTTGTGGGGGATTGTGGGATGTTGTGGGATGTTGTGGGGGATTGTGGGATGTTGAGGTGGATTGTGGGATGTTGTGGGAGATTGTGGGATGTTGTGGTGGATTGTGGGATGTTGAGGGAGATTGTGGGATGTTGAGGGGGATTGTGGGATGTTGTGGTGGATTGTGGGATGTTGTGGGGGATTGTGGGATGTTGTGGGGGATTGTGGGATGTTGAGGTGGATTGTGGGATGTTGTGGTGGATTGTGGGATGTTGAGGGAGATTGTGGGATGTTGAGGGAGATTGTGGGATGTTGTGGTGGATTGTGGGATGTGGAGGTGGATTGTGGGATGTTGTGGTGGATTGTGGGATGTGGAGGTGGATTGTGGGATGTTGTGTGGAGATGTTGTGGGGGATTGTGGGATGTTGAAGGAGATTGTGGGATGTTGAGGGAGATTGTGGGATGTTGTGGGGGATTGTGGGATGTTGTGGGGGATTGTGGGATGTTGTGGTGGATTGTGGGATGTTGTGGTGGATTGTGGGATGTGGAGGTGGATTGTGGGATGTGGAGGTGGATTGTGGGATGTTGTGGGATGTTGTGGGGGATTGTGGGATGTTGAGGTGGATTGTGGGATGTTGAGGGGGATTGTGGGATGTTGTGGTGGATTGTGGGATGTTGAGGTGGATTGTGGGATGTCGAGGTGGATTGTGGGATGTCGTGGTGGATTGTGGGATGTCGTGGTGGATTGTGGTATGTTGAGGTGGATTGTGGGATGTTGAGGTGGATTGTGGGATGTTGAGGGGGATTGTGGGATGTTGTGGGGGATTGTGGGATGTTGAGGTGGGGAGTGTTTAAGATTCATGACTTCCTGATCATTGTTTTTATTTGGATGCACCAATTATATTAATAGATTGATTTTTCTAATAAAAGTAATGACTTCACTGGATTTCGCTCTGATTTCTGAGCCAATAATGCCTCTGCTTTCATGCATCATCAGTATTATAGTGAATCTCGGGCGATAAACGAGTATAAAACGACTTAAACGAGGACAACATTGTTGCTACGGCTTTGTCTCTCCATTTATCGCTCCACTCCTTTTAAATACACCTGATATTTATAATACTACATGATCCTGCAGCTCTGCTCTTATTTCATCCAACTTTCATCACACATCAAGGACAAAGCCATTACATAAGAGGACACACACACACACACAAGTGGAATCAGCCAATCAGAGAGCAGCATTCTCTCCCCAGATTTCTTACGATTGTGCCAACAATCTAAAAAAAACCTACCAAATGTCACAGAATGCAGAAACCTCTTCAGAGTGGACTCTACAACAGATAAAACCAGCTGTTTGGTCATTGAGAGTCACTGAGGGTCAAATTCATTCGTTTTACAAATGCATTTTTTTTTTAAAACCTCTCTGTTGTGTACTTTATAGTGAACCAATGCTCTCACTCTGATACCTTAAGAGCTCTAACACTGTTTCTAGCTGCTGTAACATAATGAGAAACAGGAACATGTCTGGCTTCTCACACCTTCTACAACATTTAATATATTATTATATTATATTAATTATATTTTTATATATTTTTTTTAAATTATACACACACATATACATATATATATATATATATATATATATATATATATATATATATATATATACACTATATTGCCAAAAGTATTCGCTCACCCATCCAAATAATCAGAATCAGGTGTTCCAATCACTTCCATGGTCACAGGTGTATAAAATCAAGCACCTAGGCATGCAGACTGTTTTTACAAACATTTGTGAAAGAATGGGTCGCTCTCAGGAGCTCAGTGAATTCCAGCGTGGAACTGTGATAGGATGCCACCTGTGCAACAAATCCAGTCGTGAAATTTCCTTGCTCCTAAATATTCCACAGTCAACTGTCAGCTGTATTATAAGAACGTGGAAGTGTTTGGGAACGACAGCAACTCAGCCACGAAGTGGTAGGCCACGTAAACTGACGGAGCGAAAAAGAGGTCGCCAACTTTCTGCAGAGTCAATCGCTACAGACCTCCAAACTTCATGTGGCCTTCAGATTAGCTCAAGAACAGTGCGCAGAGAGCTTCATGGAATGGGTTTCCATGGCCGAGCAGCTGCATCCAAGCCATACATCACCAAGTGCAATGCAAAGCGTCGGATGCAGTGGTGTAAAGCACGCCGCCACTGGACTCTAGAGCAGTGGAGACGCGTTCTCTGGAGTGACGAATCGCGCTTCTCCATCTGGCAATCTGATGGACGAGTCTGGGTTTGGCGGTTGCCAGGAGAACGGTACTTGTCTGACTGCATTGTGCCAAGTGTAAAGTTTGGTGGAGGGGGGATTATGGTGTGGGGTTGTTTTTCAGGAGCTGGGCTTGGCCCCTTAGTTCCAGTGAAAGGAACTCTTAATGCTTCAGCTTCATACCAAGACATTTTGGACAATTTCATGCTCTTTGTGGGAACAGTTTGGGGATGACCCCTTCCTGTTCCAACATGACTGCACACCAGTGACCAAAGCAAGGTCCATAAAGACATGGATGAGTGAGTTTGGTGTGGAGGAACTTGACTGGCCTGCACAGAGTCCTGACCTCAACCCCATAGAACACCTTTAGGATGAATTAGAGCGGAGACTGTGAGCCAGACCTTCTCGTCCAACATCAGTGCCTGACCTCACAAATGCGCTTCTAGAGGAACGGTCAAAAATTCCCATAAACACACTCCTAAACCTTGTGGAAAGCCTTCCCAGAAGAGTTGAAGCTGTTATAGCTGCAAAGGGCGGGACAACTCCATATTACATTCATGTGCATGTAAAGGCAGATGTCCCAAAACTTTTGGCAATATAGTGTATTTTATATTATATTGTGTACACATTTCGTATCTGTGTATATGTTTGCATCTGACGCCAAGACAAATTCTTAGTACTGTAAAGTGCTCTTGCTAACCCTTTGCTGTACCTGGCAATAAAA